>NC_092742.1:103812894-104112894 GCF_047496795.1 Chiloscyllium punctatum | reverse complement strand
CTCAATTTAAAGCTATGTTCCCTCGTGCTGACCATCACCATCCGAGGAAAAAGGCTCTCACTGTCCACCCTATCTAACCCTCTGATTATCTTACATGACTCAATTACCTCTCAACCTTCTCTCTAATGAAAACAGCCTCAAGTCCCTCAGCCTTTCCTCATAAGACCTTCCCTCCATACCAGGCAACATCCTGGTAAATCTCCTCTGAACCCTTTCCAACGCTTCCACATCCTTCCTATAATGCGGTGAGCAGAAACTGGACACAATACTCCAAGTGCGGCCGCACCAGTGTCTTGTACCGCATGACATTGGGAGTAATCTACGGAGGAGACCTTTGGTGCACCCTGCTGTCTAACTTATTTCCTAACTTGCTAAAGGTTTTGTCTTCAGGGCCTCATCCCTCTTGCCATGCTGGGAGTAATCCTTGAGTTTGCATGAGGGAGGAAACTTGGGCATTTTAACACTGAGTCGGACTGCTGGAAATACTCAGTATGTCAGACAGTAGGTGTTGGGGGAGAGGAGCTAACAAAACATATTTTTTAAAAGGCAAAAAAAAAACCGTAAAGAAGTAAGACCAGGAGAAGGCCCTTGACTCTCTGCCATTCAATACAATCATGGCTGACTGTACTGTTCTGTGTCCCTAACTTGCCTGCCTATCCCCGTAACACTCGACTTCCTCAAATCTGCCTCTCTCAGCCTTAAATGTATTCAGTGACCTGACTCCCATTGCCCCCCCGGGGAAGACAAACACCGACAACTGACAAGATAGGAGGAGGCCATTCAGCCCTTCGGGTCTGCTCCACTATTCAGTCAGAGAGTGTTTGTGTTCCGAGTTCCACCTTTTCTGTCTGCCCCTGAGGAATTAGCTCTGTATCTCTCACCACAGGTGTCTCCCGACCTGGTGGGTACTTTCACCAAGTTTCTGTTTTTAATTGCTGACTTTTTTTTCTTTGCAACACTATCCGTGAAGTTAATCTTCACGTCTTGGAGATGCTGGGCTAGAAACCCGAATGAGGATGTGAAGAAGTGGAGTCCTAGGCAGAAGCGTTACAAAATCCCTTCTGTGCTGGTGTCTACACAGTACTAGTTAGTCAGTTGTAGAGTCATAGAGATGTACAGCACGGAAACAGACTCTTCGGTCCAACTCGTCCATACCAAACAGATGTCCCAACCCAATCTAGTCCGACCTGCCAGCACCCGGCCCGTATCCCTCCAAACCCTTCCTATTCATATACCCATCCAGATCCCTTTTAAATGTTGCAATTGTACCAGCCTCCACCACATCCTCTGGCAGCTCATTCCATACACGTACCACCCTCTGCGTGAAAAAGTTGCCCCTTAGGTCTCTTTTATATCTTTCCCCTCTCACCCTAAGTTCTGAACTCCCCGACCCCAGAAAAAAGACTTTGTCTATTTATCCTATCCATGCCCCTCATGATTTTTACCCTATCCATGCCCCTCTGTAAGGTCACCCCTCAGCCTCCGACGCTCCAGGGAAAACAGCCCCAGCCTGTTCAGCCTCTCCCTATAGCTCAAACCCTCCAACCCTGGCAACATCCTTGTAAATCTTTTCTGAACCCTTTCAAGTTTCACAGCATCTTTCCGATAGGTAGGAGACTAGAGTTGCACACAATATTCCAACAGCGGCCTAACCAATGTCCTTACAGCTGCAACATGACCTCTCAACCCCTGTACTCAATACTTTGACCAATAAAGGAAAGCATATCAAACACCTTCTTCACTATCCTATCTACCTGCGACACCACTTTCAAGGAGCTATGAACCTGCACTCCAAGGTCTCTTTGTTCAGCAACACTCCCTAGGGCCTTACCATTAAGTGTATAAGTCCTGCTAAGATTTGCTTTCCCAAAATGCAGCACCTCGCATTTATCTGAATTAAACTCCATCTGCCACTTCTCAGCCCATTGGCCCATCTGGTCCAGATCCTGTTGTAATCTGAGGTAACCTTCTTCACTGTCCACTACACCTCCAATTTTGGTGTCATCTGCAAACTTACTAACTGCACCTCTTATTCTTGTGAACAACAGACCAGCCTGTGATCGCTTTTGGTAAATCCAGTACTGGATGAGATCACAGCTGGATCTGAAAGCATTTTCGAAAACCAATTGAGAAACTTCCACAATTTATACCATCCCAGCAGTAAGCAGAGATCCGAAGTTAAGCCAACTGAGGGTCAGATTAGTTAAAATTTAAAATCCTAAGAAACTCCCCCTAACTGAGGCAATTAAAACCACCACAAAACAGGGCCTTCATAAATTTTTTCCAAAAATGAATGGATTTTTGTTTGTCAGTTTGTACTTCAGAGGATCAGTAGCTCGTTCAGCTGGACAGTCTTAACTTGTCACGGTCATTTCAATACTTTATTTCCAACTCAGTTCGAATGAAATAGGCGGGTGGACGAATAGGGAATAAAAACATTAAAGGATTCCAAAACAGTTAAGGATTTTTGGAGGACCGTTGCCAACTCAATAAGATTTATTTGTTGTCACATGGGGCAGATGCCCCACTGATATCCCTCTTTGAGTAAGTATCTACAACTTACTAAACAACAACAACTGGGGATTAGCAATAAGTGCTGGCCAACCAACAATGGTCAGGTCCCACGAGTGAATAAAAACAAAAGACTTCTTTGAGTTTTGCAGAATCACGTCGCAAAGTAGGCTATTCAGTCCCTCATACTAGTGCCAGCCCGTGAAAGCACGATCCATTTAGCCCTGGCCCACTGCTTTTAATGCACTAATTGTGCATTTCTCCAGTTCTCTTTTGAAAGTTAATATTAAATCTGCTTTACTGCCCCTTCAATTAAACACAATACATTCCAGGTCACTTCTGTAGTGGCTGTTAAGCTGAGACTCTGGAAGCGATTAATCACCTTGTTAACATTATTGAGCATTGTCCTGAAATAAAATTGAAACAAGAGCATACAACATTCCTGTGCAGTACAGGCCCTCCACAGGCACTGACCTGTGGAACCAATCTGAAGCCCATCTAACCTACAGTCTTCTGTTTACATCCATATGTTTATCCAATGACCATTTAAATACCCTTAAAGTTGGTAAGTCTACTACTGTTGCAGGCAGGGCATTCCACACCCCTACTATTCTCTGAGTAAAGACACTACCTCTGACATCTGTCCTATATCTAACGCCCCTCAATTTAAAGCTATGTCCCCTTGTGCTAGCCATCACCATCCGAGGAAAAAGGCTCTCACTGTCCACCCGATCTAACCCTCAGATTATTTTATATATCTCAATTAAGTCATCTCTCAACCTTCTTTAACGAAAACAGCCTCAAGTCCCTCAGCCTTTCCTCATAAGACCTTCCCTCCATACCAGGCAACATCCTAGTAAACTTCCTCTGAACCCTTTTCAAAGCTTCCACATCCTTCCTGTAATGCGGTGACCAGAACTGGACACAATACTCCAAGTGCGGCCGCACCAGAGTTTTGTACAGCTGGAACATGTCCTCATGGCTCCGGAACGCAATCCCTCTCTCAATAAAAGCTAACACACCGTATGCCTTCTTAACTCTATCAACCTGGGTGGCAACTCTCAGGGATCTATGTACATGGACACCGAGGTCTCTTTGCTCAGCCACACTACCAAGAATCTTACTGTTAGCTGTATTCCTGTTACTCCTTCCAAAGTGAATCACTTCACACACTACTGCATTAAACTCCATTTTCCATCTCGCAGCCCAGCTCTGCAGCGTATCTATGTCCCTCTGTAACTGACAACATCCTTTGGCACTATCCACAACTCCACCGATCTCAGTGTCATCCGCAAATTTACTAACCCATCCTTCTACACCCTCATCCAGGTCATTTATAAAAATGACAAACAGCAGTGGCTCCAAAACAGATCCTTGCAGTACACCAGTAGTAACTGAACTCTAGGATGAACATTTCCCATCAACCACTACCCTCTGTCTTCTTTCAGCTAGCCAATTTCTGATCCAAACCGCTAAATCACCCTCAATCCCATGCCTCCATATTTTGTGCATTAGCCTACCGTGGGGAACCTTAACCTTATCAAGTGCTTTACTGAAAACCATATACCACATCAACCATTTTACCCTCATCCATCTGTTTGGTCACCTTCTCAAAGAACTCAATAAGGTTTGTGAGGCATGACCTACCCTTCACAAAACCGTGTTGACTATCCTTAATTAATTTATTCCTTTCTAAATGATTATAAATCCTATTCCATCTAACCTTTTCCAACACTTTACCCACAACTGAAGGAAGGCTCATAGGTCTATAATTACCAGGGACCCTTCTTGAACAAGGGAACAGCATTTGCTACCCTCCTGTCTTCTGACAGTATTCCTGTAGACAACGGCGACATAAAGATCAAAGCCAAAGACTCTGCAATCTCTTCCCTGGCTTCCCAGAGAATCCTCGGATAAATCCCATCCAGCCCAGAGGACTCATCTATTTTCACCCTTGCCGGAATTGCTAACACCACGTCCTTGTGAACCTCCATTCCATCCAGTCTAGTAGCCTGTATCTCAGTATTCTCCTCAACAATATCGTCTTTTTCCAGTGTGAATACCAATGGAAAATATTCAATGAGCGCTTCTCCTCGGACTCTATGCATAATTTCCACTCCTGTTGTTGATTGGCCCTAATCTTACTCTGGTCATACTTTTATTCCTGACATAGCCATAGAAAGCTTTTGGGTTTTTCTTGATCCTATCCACCAATGAGTTCCCATGTCCCCTCCTGGCTCTTCCTAGTTCGCTCTTTAGCTCTCTCCTGGCTAACATATAACTCTCAAGCGCTCTAACTGAGCCTTCATGTCTCATCCTTACATAAGCCGCCTTCTTCCTCTTGACAACTCTTCGTAAACTCCCTTGCTCAACCACTTCCTCCCTGCCTGACCGGTACATACTTATCAAGGACACACAGTAGCTGTTCCTTGAATATGCTCCACATTTCAGTTGTGCCCATCCCCTGCAGTTTCCTTCCCCAGCGTACCCATCCTAAACCTTGCCTAATCGCATCATAATTACCTTTCCCCCAGTTATAACTCTTGCCCTGCAGTATATACCTATAACCTTCCATGACATTGGAGAAGGTTTGAATAGATGGCTTCAAAAAGAAATTTTACTGTTAATTTTTTTTCCCCACTGAATGCTATCTCTTGGCTTTCACTGATTTGGACAGATTTTGTCAGGACGTTGCTGTCTAACCGGCAAAGTGACAAGTCATAATCAAACCAGAGTGTTGGAGCTTAATTTCCCTTGCCAAGGTTAAAGGAATTCCGACAGAGCCAGAATCCCTGAAACTTCCCTCTAGACTCCTTCCTGGTAGTTTGAGTGGGGAAGAGCTCCAGTCTTAGTTTGCAGTGATGTCAGAGAATCTCATCATCATTGGAATGAGTCACCTTGGCTGGGTCAATGTTCCTCACACCTACACCAGAGACACTGTAGCTGTTGAAGCATCAACCTTCTTGAGAGTAACTCGGGATTGGTAATAAATGTTGACATTTACCAGTGATGTCCACGGACTGAGAACTGATGAAGAAATAAAGGAAGATGTGTGCGTGATTAGATTACACATGTATTTACCTTCTGCTTTTTGCAAATGTATTGGACGTTGATACTTCCAAAAAAAACCATCTTTCTCATGCAAGAGCTTTTCTAAGGTTCTCTTCAAGGCTGATGTCCATGACATTGAAATAGTCATGTTTGTCATGTTTACAGACCTGGAATGGATCCAGGTTCTGAACATACAGGGATATGCATGCAACCTTCTTTCAATGTGAAAACCTGCATTTGTATATTACCTGAGACGACCTTGGGATATCCCAGTCTGGGAGCTTCTGCTGAGGTACTCTGTAGAGATACCAGTGAATGGTGGAACTCACTGAATACAGACCCTCACTTAACCAAACCATTTTGCCCTTTCAGTCAGTATAGATTATATTCCCTTTGGTCTGGAAACAGGGCCCAACAAGTCCACCCCGACCCTCCGAAAAGTAACCCACCCAAACCCCTTTTCAGCCTGACTAATGCACCTAACACTACGGGCAATTTAGCACGGCCAACTCACCTAGCCTGCCCATCTTTGGATTGTGGGAGGAAACTGGAGCACCCGGAGGAAACCCACGCAGACACAGGGAGAACGTGCAAACTCCACACAGACAGTCGCCTGAGATTGGAATCGAACCTGGGACCCTGGTGCTGTGAGGCAGCAGTGAGCCACCGTGCCACCCATAGCTCTGAAATACTTCCGTAACATCAAATAGGTGCACTGTAGACAAACTAGATAAGAGAAGAAAAAAGGCATAATCCCTCCTCTGATTTAGTGCAAACGGCTTTTGTATAATTTGACACCAAGTTCAGTTAGCGAAACTGAGCATCTGTGAAGAGAGAACAAAGTTAATGCTTTGAGTCCAGTGACCCTCCTTCAGAAAGGGAAGGAGCTGGGAAAAGGTGGTATTTATGCTGTGACATCAGGGAAATAGGGGAAAGGTGTAAGATGAATAGATGGAGACAGTGCCAGAGAATGAGAAACTGCTGATAAACTAAGGAAGAGGCAAATACTGAATAAGGGCTAGTGAAAAGTGTGAATGGTTGGAAATGTATCAGCTGTGTTGGGATCAACCTGTACGGAACAGGATCCGGGGGTGTTTAGGAGGGTAATCAGCGTGGAGGACGGCGTTCACACTCTGAAATTGTTCAACTCAATATTGAGCCCTGAGAGCTGGAGGTAGCTCGGCAGAGGATGAGTTGCTGTTTTTTTCCCAGCATGCCCTGAGTATGGCTGGAGCACTGCAGCAAGATTGGGACAGTGATGTCAGCCAGGGAACAGGCAAGGGGAAGCTGAGGACTCTTCTTGTGGACAGAAACGTAGGCCAGTCTGTGTGTTGTTCTCCCACGTGTGGAGGAGGTCAAATTGTGAGCAGCGAATGCAGTGGACTAGATTGAGTGAAGTGCAGGCACATCGCTGCTTCACCTGGAAGATGTGTCCGGGGGCCTCGGATAGTGAGAAGGGGCGAGTGAACAGGTAGGTGTTACACTTTCTGTGATTGCATGGGAAGGGGCCATGGGAGAATAGGGAGGTGTTGGGGGTGGACCAGGGTATCCCAGAGGGAATGATCCATGTGAAACACTGACCAGGGAGGGGAGGGGAATAAGTGTTCGATTGTGGCATCCCTTTCGAGGTAGTGGGAATGGCAGATTATGATCCTTGGATGCAGAGGCTGGTAATTGAGGAAATCTTTTTAGATTAGATTACATTACAGTGTGGAAACAGGCCCTTTGGCCCAACAAGTCCACACCGCCCCGCCGAAGCGCAACCCACCCATACCCCTACATTTACCCCTTACCTAACACTACGGGCAATTTAACATGGCCAATTCACCTGACCTGCACATCTTTGGACTGTGGGAGGAAACCAGAGCACCCGGAGGAAACCCAGACACAGGGAGAATGTGCAAACTCCACACAGTCAGTCGCCTGAGTCGGGAATTGAACCCGGGTCTCTGGCGCTGTGAGGCAGCAGTGCTAACCACTGTGCCACCATGCCGCCCACTAAAGGAAAAGGGGGACCCTTCTGCTACTGTGGGAGGGAAGAGAAGGGGTGAGGGCAGAAGTATGGGACGTGGGTCAGATAGGGCTGAGGGTCCTGTCAACCGTGGTGTTGGGGAATCCTTGATTGTGGAAGAAGGTGGACATTTCGGAGGCCCCTTGAGAAAGCTGGCATTGTTGGAACAGGTGCAACAGAGATGGAGAATCCGGGAGAATGGCATAGAATCTTGACAGGAAGCAGGGTGTGAGGATGTATAATTAAGGTAACCATGGGAGCCAGTGCACACATAAAGGATATCGGTGGCCAGCCTATCCCCAGAAATGGAAACAGAGATGTCAAGGAAGGGAAGGGAGGAGTCCGATTAAGAGGAGAACAGAGTGGAGATTGTAAGCAAAATTGAAAAAGTATTTCCAACTCCGGACGAGAGAGGGAAGCAGCACTGACGATGTCATCACTGCTGCCTCACAGCACCAGGGAGCCGGGTTCGATTCCAGCCTCAGGCAGTTATGTGGGTTTCCTCCCACAGTCCAAAGATGTGCATGTCAGGTGGATTCATGCGAAATTGCCCAGAGTGTCAGGCGGGTTAGCCATGGGAAAATGCAGGGTTACAGGGAGAGGGTAGTGGTCTGGGTGGGATGCTCTTCAGTGGGTCAGTGCAGATAGGCCCAAATAGTCTGTTTCCACACTGTAGGTATTCTATGTACTGGAGAAAGAGTAGTTGTTGGGGGGCTGGAGGATGACGAGAACAAGGAATATTCTAAGTACCCCACAAAGAGACAGGGGTAAATGGGACCCTTGTGGGTGCCCACGCCCACACCTTTGACCTGAAGGAAGTGTGAGCTTTTTCTTTCCACAGGTGCGGTCAGACCTGCTGAGTTTCTCCAGCACTTTTGGTTTTCGTTTTGGATCTCCAGCACCTGCAGTTCTTTGTTTTGTTACAATTTGTACAAATAAGCAATTCCCGTCTGGGAAAGAAAGCGGGGGGAATATTCCAGTTGACATGGGCAAGCGAATTGGGATCAATGTTTAGAGTCATAGAGATGTACAGCATGGAAACAGACCCTTCGGTCCAACCTATCCATGCCGACCAGGTATCCCAACCCAATCTGGTCCCACCTGCAAGCACTTGGCCCATATCCCTCCAAACCCTTCCTATTCATATACCCATCCAGATCCCTTTTAAATGTTGCAATTGTACCAGCCTCCACCACATCCTCTGGCAGCTCATTCCATACACTTACCACCCTCTGTGTGAAAAGGTTGTCTCTTAGGTCACTTTTATATCTTTCCCCTCTCACCCTAAACCTATGCCCTCTAGTTCTGGACTCCCTGACCCCAGGGAAGAGACTTTGCCTATTTATCCTATCCATGCCCCTCATGATTTTGTAAACCTCTATAAGGTCACCCGTCAGCCTCCGACGCTCCAGGGAAAACAGCCCCAGCCTGTTCAGCCTCAAATCCTTGAGATAAGTCTTCAAATCTCCAACCCGGAACAGAGCCTCAATCGTAAAATAAAAGTCAACGGGAGTTGAAAATGACTGGAAAGGGGAGTTGAATTTTGTTCAGCTAGGCGGCAAGGGTAGGAGATTGAGAAATACATCGGCAAGTTAGTACATGGTAGTACCTGACTGGGAATCCCACTCACAAATACTAGGACGTGTGACTGTGATCTTTCCCCCTTGTTGAATAACCCCACAGCCAGACACTTTCGGCTCAGTTTAAGTACTGGGTGAGATTGTAGCAGGCAGCTGCAATCACAAGAAATTCCGGACCTACAACTGGGCATGAAGAATGGCAGAGGAAGGGTGGTGCCATGATGGAAAGTAAAACCAAATGGAGCATCGAATCCTCTTGCCATTCCCGCTCGTCATTCCTGAACCGGATTTTCTTTTCTGAAAACGAACGGGCCACTGCTTGAGCACATGGAATTTTATAAAACGTCGGGCCTGAATGATTGATGGAGCTCATTATTCGATTCCAACAGGACATGCACATTTAGTTGGCAACGCTCCCAATGTGTTCGTTCGATCAAAAATAAAAAAAAACTCCCTGGCTTGGAGTTTCGAAGACTTGGGCTTTACAAAGTGGCTCATTATATAAGCTGGAACCTGGCAGCTGGAAAACAGATGCAGCTGTGACTCACTCATTCCAAATAATACTTCAGCTCAAGTCTTTTTTCGATCCAGGAGCAGCACACAGAAGGTGGCCCTGCCTCTTCGCATGAGCGATCTGGGGAGTTCCAATTGTTCTCCCACCAATCCAGCTCTTCCCACTCACACGGACTGTTCGTCTTTAGCTGTTTCCCCCACTCTCTTTCAAAGTCCGTCAGCTCGGTCGTGTGGCTGTGATCTTTCCCCGTTGTTGAATAGCCCATGGCCAGGCACTGACGGCTCAGTTAAGTAATGGGTGAGGTAGCAGCAGGCACCTTCAAGTACAAGAGCCCAGGACCTACAACAGGTCCTTTCAGGCAGCGTCCCTTTCCAAATCACAATCAAAAAAAAAAATTTACCGCCTTCTCTGGTTTTTATTTTAGCAATTATCTTAAATCTGTACCCCCTCCCTTGTTACTAACCTTATTGCCCGAGCTTGATTTTATGGAAGGGATGATAAATATCAAATGCCTGCCTCTCCAGAAACAATCCACATTGAAAAGAGCTGGTTGTCAGAGCCCAGTCAGAATGTTAGCACAGGAGCAAGGTGGTTTCTTGAAATAGCAAGTGACTGGGATTTTGGGGTCGTTGCAGCGTGGTCGTGGTGTCATCTTACAGCCGGAGGTTAAACAAATGAATCACCCTGCCCTCCGTTATTTTTAACTCACTGACAGGGCCCATAGGTGTTGCTGGCCGGGCCTGCATTTATCGCCCATTCCCTGTTGCCCTGGAGAGGCTGATGGAGAGCTACCTTCTTGAACGGCTGCAGTTCAACTGCTGAGGGTGAACAATCGGGTTGTTCAGGAGGGACAGCCAGGATTTTAACCAGTCTCTGAGTCATAGAGATGTACAGCATGGAAACAGACCCTTCGGCCCAACCCGTCCATGCTGACCAGATGTCCCAAACCAATCTAGTCCCACCTGCCAGCACCCGGCCCATATCCCTCCAAACCCTTCCTATTCATACACCCATCCAAATGCCTCTTAAATGTTGCAATTGTACCAGCCTCCACCACATCCTCTGGCAGCTCATTCCACACATGCACCACCCTCTGCGTGAAAAAGTTGCCCCTTAGATCTCTTTTATATCTTTCCCCTCTCACCCTAAACCTATGCCCTCTAGTTCTGGACTCCCTGACCCCAGGGAAGAGACTTTGTCTATTTATCCTATCCATGCCCCCTCATAATTTTGTAAACCTCTATAAGGTCACCCCTCGGCCTCCGATGCTCCAGGGAAAACAGCCCCAGCCTGTTCAGCCTCTCCCTGTAGCTCAGATCCTCCAACCCTGGCAACATCCTTGTAAATCTTTTCTGAACCCTTTCAAGTTTCACAACATCTTTCTGACAGGAAGGAGACCAGAATTGCATGCAATATTCCAACAGTGGCCTAACCAATGTTCCTGTACAGCCGCAACATGACCTCCCAACCAATAAAGGTTGGGAGGAAAGCATACCAAACGCCTTCTTCACTATCCTATCTACCTGTGAAGGAACAGCCGATAGATTTTCACATCAGGATGGTCAGTGGCTTAGAATTGGCGTTAAAGGATCCCACGACACTAACCAAAATGAAACAAAGTTGTCCTTCCCTGTGTACAACATTTATCCCTATGTTCTAACTCTCAAACAATATCACAACAGCAGATTTTCGGCGCATCATCACAGTGTAGTTTGTGCAGTGTACAAATTGGCTGCTGTTTCCTGCTTGACAACATAGATGACGTGTCACAAACTGTAACGTGCTTTAATGCTCCGAGTTTGTGTTGGGTACTATAGAAATGTAAGTTCTATAACGAATATTTTGTGTTATCCTGAGGTTGTGAAGAGGACTTCACGAATGCTAATCATTTTAGCCTCCCCTGTTTCAGTCAGTGGAAATTACACAGAGATGGGCGGTACAGGCTTCCAACATTGTGCTACTCAGTTTCCAATCAAATCGATACCAACAAGTGAAGCATTTGTGTTGATCAAGGATCCCAGGTGAAAAAAAAACGTTTTGACTCGATCCGGGGGGGCACAAAGCTTGTCACGACACAATATTAACGGGCCAGGATTGGGAAATAGCTTTTCCATTTAAATGGGACACAGTAACTGAAGCAGGAAACAAGCTGCGCACAGCATTTTGAGATCCAGATGTTAGTCAAAGCAAAGTAACATGGTAATTTGCTTCAGTGAATCAGTGCTGGATGCTGTTAGCAGGTGATACAAAACTGTGGGGAGCGAGGGGAGAGAACTGGTACCATTCTTAAGTATTCTCTCGCATCAGTAATGGGTTTTTATTTCGCGACAAAGAGATTGATTATTTAATAGTTTAGTCAGAGATAGGCGCAGGGTTTCGTTTTGTTTCTCCTTTCCCATGTCCTTTGTGGTTATTCAGGGTCCTGACATCCACACCTGTTCTGGACACATCTTTTGTTGCTTGAGCACTGATTTTGGTCGTGCACCATAAAACGTTTGGTCAACCAAGGCTGTACCTATTATGAATGCCCTCACGAGGTGATACAGCCCATAGGCACAGGGACAGCTTAACCGCTGCCTGGAACGATGACGGTGTGTGTGTGTGTGTGTGCACATGCCTGTGTCATTTTGCCTCCTGCTCCAATGATCATTCCCAACACGAACATGAAGAACTTTGCACCGAGCCACACCAGCTCGCCCTGTCCGTTTGCTCAAGACCTTTTACATTTTTAACTTTTGACAGCTCCAATAATAGGTCAGGGCCCTGCAAAGTCAACTCAGGTTTCTCTCTCCACGTATATTTGTTATCACTTCAGGTCTCCAGCAGCTTCAGTATTTCCACTTTGCATCGGTACGATTTTCTCAGGCAAGGGTATCAAAGGATATGGGTCAAAAGTGGGTGTAGCATGGGGGGGGGTTAGTTAGATCAGCATCGATCGAACTGAATGACAGAATAGGTTCAAGGGGCCAAATAAGACCATTAGAATAGGATAAGGAATAGGCTGTTCAGCCTCTTCTGCCATTCAACAGGATGCACGGTGGCTCAGTGGTTAGCACTGCAGCCTCACAGCACCAGGGACCCGGGTTCAATTCTAGCCTCGGGCAACTGTCTCTGTGTGGAGTTTGCACGTTCTCCCCGTGTCTGTGTGGGTTTCCTCCGGGTGCTCCGGTTTCCTCCCACAGTCCTGAGCTGTGCAGGTCAGGGTGAATTGGCCATGCTAAGTTGCCTGTAGTGTTAGGTGCATTAGTCAGAGCGAAATGGGTCTGGGTAGGTTACTCTGGAGGGTTGGTGTGGACTTGTTGGGCTGAAGGGCCTGTCTCCACACTGTAGGGAATCTAGTTGAAATGTAATCTAGTCTAAAACTAAGGGTCATGCATTTAATCTTATAAGAATCATGGTTGATCTGACATTCCTCAATGTGTGGGGGGAGCATAGGGGAATGAAGGTGAGGCCTCTGCTGAGGAATGATCTTTCATCCTCAGAGAGGGGCTCATGCCCGAAACGTCGATTCTCCTGTTCCTTGGATGCTGCCTGACCTGCTGACTTTTCCAGCAACACATTTTTCAGCTCTGATCTCCAGCATCTGCAGGCCTCACTTTCTCCTCTGACATTCCTCAGGTCAACATTGCTCACTTTTACAGGAAACCTTGATTCCCCGACTGATCAAGAATCTATCTGTCTCAGCCTTAAATATTGTGAGAAACAAAGCTCACACACCTCAATAGTTGCAGTCCGAGACAAAATCTGAATCAGCAGTGTCGTTTATTTTACACTTGCAAGTGGGTGAGATGTCCAGTGCCTATAAGGTAGAGGACATACACACACCAAGTTCAATTTATACATAATATTTATATGATTTGATGTCTTTTGTTTTACATTGCTCCTCCCCTGCTTACATCGTCCACTTCCCTAAGACCGGCCCCCATTACCCCTGTTTATCTCTTGCCTTATCCGGCCTTGTCTGTGACAAAATGCTTATTTCTGGCCTCATAAGCCTGTTTGACCTCATCCTGCTATAGGTCATTGTTAGGCATATTCTTTCTTCATCATTATCTACCCCCTCCATCTGTGCCTTTCCCGAGGCTGTTCTGATCCCTATGACCCTTTTAATTGGGGTTTGTTCCTCTGTCTCTGTAAAAGTGGGAAACAGATGTTTATACCTACTGTTTGTACAGGCGTATCTAGCTTAACTTCATCCCCTCACAACATCTTATCTACTTGCCCATAATGTCTACCATTGTTTTGAAGTCACATTTCATTCTGACATACAGTTTAAGCTAATACAAAAACAATTATATATTTCCTCCACATTGTTTCCATTCTTGTTGACTCAGCTCGTGGCTAAAACAATTATACACTGGCGTGAGTCCATTTTACTTTGTAAAATGGAATTGCAGAATTGCAGAAGTAACATTAATTTACCTATATCCCACAAATATACACAAGGACTCTGCCCCCACAGCTCTCCGGGGCAAGGACTTCCAAAGACTCTCAACCTTCTGAGGGAACAAAAGGCTCCTCATCTCAGTCACAAATTGGCACCCACCTAAATCCTCTCAGCATTTACCCTGTCAAGCCCCGTGAGTATTTTATAAATTCCAGTGAGTACAGTCCCAACCCCAACAATCCCTCCATACCGGGATCATCCAAGTGAACTCTCTCTGAACTGCCTCCAATGAACTGCTATCTTTCCTTAAGTAAGCTGCTCACAGTACTCTAGATGTGGTCTCACCACACCACCTTGTAGATTTACAGTAAGACCTCCCTACTCTTATACTCCAACCACCCCCGAAGTAAGGGCTGACAGTCTATGAGCCTGTTGCCTGTGTGTGCTAGCTCTCTGTTTCTTGAGCAAAGGTTCTCCAGAACTGGTTTGTGCTGCTGCTTTCTGCAGTTTTTTTTCTCCATTTGAACAAGACTCTGTGCTGCAGGTTTTCTCCGTTTAAGCAAGATGCTGAGTTTTTTTTATTCTTCCTTCCAAACCGGACTTCACATTTTCCCCACATTATACCCCGTTTACCAACGGTTCGCTCATTACCAAACCTGTCAATATTTCTCTGCAATATTTCTACCCCTCTCACATCCTGTCTTTCCAACTATTTTTGTGTCTCTGCGAGTTTGGCTCCACCATATTCACTTCCTTCCTCCAAGTCGTTACTATATTTCATACACAGTTGTGGTCCCGCCTCTGATCCCCGCGGAATACCACTGTTTATAGGTTGCCAATGCGAAAAAGAACGTCTTATCCCTATTTGCTGTTTCCTGCCTATGAGCTAATTCTTTATTCATGCTAATTTACTACCTCCAACACTGTGGCTTCTTTTGTTATGATTTAACCTTTTAAGAGTTACCCTGTTGAACACCTTCTGGAAGTGCAAATATAGCAAGTCTGGTTCATCAAATGGTCTCCCCTTATTCCCTTGGTCAGGCTAGACTTCAACTACATTAACAGAGGATTTAAATTCAATTTCTTCCCCATCCTTTACTGAATGAGACAGTTACTAGTACTGTCTAGACAGCCTCACCCCTTCCACCGCACCAACTAATGGAGACAATTTAACAAACTCTTCCAAACGTTGTCACTCTCAAGTAATCCTGTGTGGGAGAGTTCACACCATGAATCAATTGATTCGAAGCATTTTAAAACACTGAAGGCAGAATTAATGTTTTGCAAGATTTTATTGTGAGTCGGAAATTACAAAACGATTGCATAAAATGAACTGCAGGCAAAACACAGAGCTCTTTTACAACATTATTTTGCTCGTTTGTCAGAGAGGGGAGTCTTTCAGAGTCTGAAAGAGACGGGGAAGGTCTGATTCAAGATTGGAATACATACAGACTCTACACACCTTTAAGGTTAGATTCCCCTACACTGTGAAACAGGCCCTTCGGCCCAGCAAGTCCACACCGACCCTCTGAAGGGTAACCCACCCAGACCCATTTCCCTTTGACGAGTGCACCTAATACTACGGGCAATTTCGTACGGCCAATCCACCTGACCCACACCTCTTTGGACTATGGGAGGAAACTCACGCAGACATGGGGAGAAATGCACAAACTCCACACAGACAGTCACCTGGGCCGAACCTGGGTGTCTGGCTGTGAGGCTGTCGTGCTAACCACTAAGCCACCGTGCTGCCTTTAACGCATTGTCTGAGCTGAGATGTCACCTTTTTTTGCTAAAATCTTAAGTTATCTCGGGAATGTTTTGGGATTTACATATTAATGAATTGAAACTTGCAACCCGTTCTAAAAGATAAAAGACTTTAACAACAATCAAGGATTGTTCAATATAATTGCATCAGTGTATGACACTATGATTTTGTGCTGTAAATTCTGTGGCCTATGATCCCGCCCACAAGCTACCTGACAAAGGAGCAGTGCTCTGAAAGCTTGTGCTTCCAAATAAACCTGTTGGACTATAACCTGGTGTTGTGTGCTTTTTAACCATTGAGAGAAAAGCAGTGAGAGAGTGATGGAGTGGAGAGAGAGAGGACAGAGAGAGAGATGTGGTTTGGATATTGTACTTTACAAGAAGAAACACCATCACCATAGACACACTGTAAGAGAACATTCAAAATCAAGACCCCCAAAATAAGCCTAAACTTCCAGTTATCCACTAAATAAATGCAGGGTATGGAATCACACCACTGTTTACTGATGAAGGTCTCAAAACTACATTTAAACCAGAGTCTAGTTACACCTGTTACAACGCTGCACAAAATATCTTTTATCATTCACAGCTCGCCTGTTAAAATGCTGCCCAAAACCGTTGTGGTTTCTGATGGACTCAGGACACATTGCTCTGCTTGAAGACCTGTGTGGAGAATTCTCGATGCGCCCGCTATGTAACCTCCCAAGACCAGCTATTACTCTCACTTGCTGGGCCCGTCTACACAGCAGGATATAGACCGTTGCTGGGATGTCTGGGTGTCTCTCCAGAGAGGGGAGGGAGAAAAACACAACAAGGTAGAATCAGATTTCACGCAACTTTCAACAACCAAAGAGAATAAACTGTGCTTCAAACTGCACTTGCAAAAAGTCCTGATTGATGAAAAAGTGGAACTTCCACAATGCTCGACGAGTAGCGCAAATCAGATGTTGGCATAGATGAAAATGTTAATGCAGGCAAATCTGACATTTAAATCATGTTTGGTGTGGCCCTGTACAGTACGCTGCCCTACCCAGCCTATTTCTATAACTCAAACCCTCCATTCTCGGCAACAGCCTGGGAAATCTTTTCTGAATCCTCTCCGGTTTAATCATATCCTCTCTGTAACAGGGCGACCGGAACTGGACACAGTACTCCAGAAGAAGCCTCACCAATGTCCTGTCCAACTTCAACATGACGTCCTAGTTCCTCCACTCAAAGATCTGAGCACTCTGCCATCTTCTCCAGGGTAACTGGTGATGGATGATAAACGCTGGGCAGAATACAGATGGCCACGATTAACACAAGAGTGAGGAATGGAGCAGCAGGTGAGCCAAGGCAGGTCTACAGTTCGGTGAGGCTGCCAAGATGAAAATGGACAGTGTCACTGATGGTAATGATATGCACTTGGAAGTTTATAGTGGGTCAGACGTGAAGTGGGGATTCTGGCTTGATCGCACAGGCTACAGAAAAGGCAGAAAAATCTGAATTGTGATAACAAACACAAGCCTGCCTCAGGCTCAGGTAAAAGATAAGGATGGCAAAAGCAAGAGTTCCAACAGCCACGCTTCGTTCCTTTGAAGGGAATGTTTCTGGGCGCAATCAGATTAGCAATTAATGAAGTCGCGGGTCACTGCGATAAAACACAATTCGTTCATGGGGCTGCATTTGTCGCTCATCGCTAATTGCTGGCTGCTTCAACCGTTCGATACAACCGAGGGCTTCCTAGACCACTTCAGAGGCAGCCAGAAAACAAGAGTCAACCAGATGTTTTGGAAATGAGCCAATCCAAGGAACATTTATGAAAAGATGGTTCAAATAAACAAAACATCAACCACATGTATTCTGAGGTTTTGCATTTAACATATGAAACTGATATATTGCATATAGAAATATATTGCACTTTCCACAGCCTCAGGATGGTCCAAAGTGTCAATGGAGTGTTTTCCCATGGTGATGACCTTTGACCTCAAAGCAGTACTATAAGGGAAATCTGAAGTTTCTTGAAAAAGTCTGCAGAATCTGTCATTATTTCAAGAATGGTGGGAGAGGATCTTTTAAAAGTGTTACATGAATTGTAAAGATACTACCCTAACTTTCCTGTCTGGTACGATGTATTGATCCATTGCAGTAGCAATCAGGAAGCAGAAGCTGCGGGGGGGAACATCGAATCCCTACAGTGCGGAAGCAAGGCCATTCAGCCCATCGGGTCCACACCCACCCTCTGAACAGCATCCCAACCAGACCCATCCCAACCCTGTAACCCAGTAGCTAGTCCACCTAGCCTGCACATTGAGTGCAATTGAGCATGGTCAATCCACCTGCATACCTGTGGTCTGTGGGAGGAAACTGGAGCACCCGGAGGAAACCCATGCAGACACAGGGAGAATGCGCAAACTCCACACAGACAGTCACCCGAGGTTAGCATTGAACCCAGGTCCCTGTTTTGTGAGGCAGCAGTGCTAACCACTGAGTCACTGTGCTGTCCCAGGATCAGAAGAACCAAATAAGAGATGTAGCACAGGAAGAACTCAAAAGAACTTCAAAGAACCTGTGTGCTAGAGTCAAAAAGGACTGAAAGCTAATTAGAGCATTGTTAAAGATTGTGAAACATACAATTCTATAACTATGCTTCAGCCTTCACATTCTCCCTGTGTCTGCGTGGGTTTCCTCCGGGTGCTCCGGTTTCCTCCCACAGTCACGAAGATGTGCAGATCAGGGTGAATTTGACCATGCTAAATTGCCTGTAGCATTAGGTGCATTAGTCAGAGGGAAATGGGTCTGGGTGGGTTACTGTTCAGAGGGTTGGTGTGGACCTGTTGGGCCAAATAGCCTGTTTCCACACTGTAGGGAATCTCATCTTATCTTGTCAGAGCTGACAAGATCAGTTAATGGGCTTTATCAAAGGGATCAGATGAAGAAGTTTCTAGGGAAACTGTGCCCTCAACACTGTCAGGAATATAGCAAATGAAGTTCTGCTGAAGTGTGCTGTTTGAGAGATGACTATCTCTGAGGAACCAGCGCAGTGGAACAACAAATATCTCCTTTTATTCATTGGGTGGGACCTGGGCAGTGCAGGCTGACTGACATTTATTGCCCTTGAGAGGGTGGTGGAGAGCTGCCTTCTTAAACTGCTGCAGTCCATCTGCTGTGGGTTGATGCACTCTGACCTGAGGGAGAGAACTGCAGGATTTTGACCCAGCGACATTGTAGGAATGGAGATATATTTCCGAACTAGAATGGCGAGTGGCTTGGACGGGAGTTTGAAGGTGGTGGCTTGGACGGGAGTTTGTATCCGCTGCATTTGTCCTTCTAGATGGAAGCGGTCGTGGGGTTGGAAGGTGCTGTGTGAGGATCTTTGGTGAATTCCTGCAGCGCATCTTGTAGATCGTACACACTGCTGCTACTGAGCGTGAGCGGTGAAGGGAGTGGATGCTTGTGAACGTGGTGCCAATCAAGAGGACTGAATGGCCTCAAACTTGAGTGTTGTTGGAGCTGCACCCATCCAGCCAAATGGGGAGTATTCCATCACCCTCCTGACTTGTGCCTTGTAGATGGGGGATAGACTCTGGGGAGTCAGGAGATGAGTTATTCTCCACACGTAGTATTCAAAACAAAGATGAACTGAAATACAAGCTGTAATAAGTAAGTATGATCTGGTAGCAATTACAGAGAAATTATGACAGGATGATACTGAATGGGAGCTGAATCTTGAAGAATACAGAACATTTCAGGACTCTATTTCAATGTGGATAAACTATTTCGAACAGCAATGGATGACCAAGTAATTAATAAGGATAAAAAAATTATAAAGAGGAAAAGTACAAGAGAAAGCTAACCAGAAACATAAAGACAGAGCTTCGGGTTCCTATCAAGAATATTTTTATAAAGAGTGAACAGAACAATAACAAAAAGAAAGCATGTTATCGAAGTGGTGAGAGAGTATGCAGAGGAATCTGGCTGCTTCCGTGCATGAAGCTCCTCAGACCGCACCTTTCAAACATACCATCTGGAAGGCCAAGGGCAGCAGAGACATGGGACACCCACCCCGTGCAAATACCCCTGCAGGCCACTCACCACCCTCACTTGGAAATCTATCACTGTTCCTTCACTGCTGCCCTTGGTCAATATTCTAGAACTCCCTCCCTGATGGCTTTGTGGGTCTACCGACAGCGCATGGACTGCAGTGGTTCAAGAAGGCACCACCACCTTCTCAAAGGGAAAGTAAGGATGGGGAATAAATGCTGGCCAGCATTTTTGACGTTTGGACTTAATCTGATTTGTACTTTCTCGATCCCTGCCCATCATGGTCTTAGTGATCGTTTCTCCTTGGCCTTAACTCTCTATGATTTCCCACCTCTCCCAAAATTCAATCCCATGCCTCACGATTTAGTTGAAAATCTCTTTCCTTCCATAATTTACAAGAACACCAGCCCAAGCACAGTTCGGGTGGAGACTGTAAGGATGATACAGTTCCCACTTTTCCTCGCACTCTAGTCAGTGCTCCCTCAAACTGGAACCCACTTCTCCCATATCAGTCGTTGGGTCACATGTTCATTTCTCCAAGCTGATTTGCCCTCTGCTCATTTGCGTGTGGTTTAGGTAATAACCCAGAGGTTTTAACCTTTGACGTTGTGCTTCTGAATGTGATGCATAGTGAACTGTGCAAAATATCCAACTCGCAGTTGCCTTCTATCAATACCAACATGGACCAGAATGACTGGGTAATAATCCTCTCACTGTATGATGCGCTCCAGCCCGGAGCAGATATCCCACACCCTAGCACTGGGCAGGCAATCTGTGCTGCAGAAAACTGTATCAATGTTCCTGACTATATTGTCCCCTACTACCAGCCCTAGCTCATCAACCCCCACTCTCATTGAGACAATCCATAAGCATATCAAACCAGATGAACAATTATGAAGGTGAAGTTCCTGCCCTCTGAGTGCCATTACCCTGCTTTACTCACAGTCACATCCTCCTGTCTCTGCACACTGACCAAACTAGACCACCCAATCCTACAAGCTGCCACTGCCTCCTGGTACAAAGAATCCAACTAACCTTTTACCCCCATGGGTATTGCAGCGCCTGCATCTCAAACTCTAAGTTGAAGTGACACCAAACCTCAAAGAATAACCAAAAATATGTTTGTCCTGGTCTAACCTCTCATCCAGGACCTCCCACATGCTGCAGCTGTGACACATCACCATCCAAGTACTAACCAGGCCTGAGTTGACTTAGCTTCCGAGATCAGACGAGATTGGGTGTTTTCAGACTAGTATGGCCGTGGGTGTGGCACATCACCAGTCCTGAAATCATAAATATGACCTTATTAACTTATCAATTATTTCACTCAATTGTATATTTTATGTTTTTATAAATCTTATTAGCCTTACAAACCATTTGATATACAATGTTAAAACTGAGGAACAGAATAAACATTAGCCATTTCCTAGCTAAACAACTGGCTTCCTCTTCAGTAGCAGAGTCAGAATCAATTTCCAGAGCTTAAAAAGATTAGAAAAAGAAAAAAAAACACTGAGCACCTCATTTCCCTCCCCTCCCCCCCCCACCACAGACTCCCTTACCACCCAACCCCAACACTCTATTCTAAGTTGCAGTGCAGTGCTAAGTTACACCACGTTGGCTATTGTATATGCTTCTCATACAAAAGGCCTATCTGATTCAGTTGCAGAGGACTGGTTTGCTTTTTTTAAATAAGCCCAAATGCTTGTGCAGTGGAGACCTTGCACCGTAACTTTCAGATATAGATGTGTGCAAAAACAAATTAAATCTTCTTCCTCACCAAATGCCGGCATTCCATCTAAAACAATGTGAAAATGGCCAGATAATCTGGCTTGTAAAGTTGCTTGAGGGATAAACATGGGTAGGAGAGAAAAGCACTTTGAGTTTTTTTTATATACATATCCACTCCAAGATGAGAATCCTGTCATACTTACAAGACTGACTTGTTTTACCTAATTCAGGTTCATAAATGCAGTATCTGGTAGGTACCCACATTTCCCCCTTCCCAATTAGTTGTCCCTCATTGGCTGTATTCCAAGATTCAGGATATCACCCTTTGGAACTCATTTTTGAAACAGATGTAACAGAAGTGATTGATTATGGTTTTATATATATGCAAAGTCATTCTCAGAAATGAGAACGGCTGTTAATTTTATCATCCCCTGTTTGTCCTCGGGAAGGTAGTGGTGAATCGTCGAACAAAGCCAGCATTCCTACATTCATTAGGGTGCACATTACTGATCAAAGTCATGTGCCAGAGGATTACTGATCACAGATTATAATCAACTGCAAGGCTGCAGTTGACGGGGATCAATCGGGCACCAAGCCACACTCTCCTCCACGTTTCCATGGTTACTATTAACTAGGCCACTGTTAGCTCATCATAGACTGTACAGATGGTGGGTTTTCACAAAGATGTTCCAGGGAGGAACTCCAACCCCCTGCCTCAGCATTGATTTGAATCCCCGGCCTCAGCGCAGACTCTAACCCCCAGCTTTACCCTGGACTCGAACCCCCGGCCTCAGCGTGGATTTGAACCCCAGCCTTCCTGTCCTCAGCACAGTCTGGGTTGGAAGGACTGCCATCTTGAAGTCTTATTTCTCTATTTTTATAATTTATTGCTGGACTGTCATTTCTTTATTTTTTCCCTATTTTTTTCCCTCAGAATTTGTCCTTAAAAATCTGTACTAGGCACCTCTGTATCTAAGCCGGTGCCTTAAGTGGTGACTTGTAAACTTTTCACCGTACTCATGTGAAAAGTACGTGACAATAAAGCTAATTCTGATTTTATTAAGGCAAACTGGCCTCCTCTCACACTGTAAGAATGCTTTAATGACTTGTCAAAGGGATCTCTGGAACAGGACGGGGAAATGTAGGAAGAAGAAGAGAAACTGATGCAGATAGTCAACGGTAGGCAGAGTGGGCAAAAGCCCGACTGAGAGAATGGCTCTCCACCGATAGTCAAACAGCTTACTGAGATTCACTGGCCATTGCCTGAGTGTCTATTTTGCCATTTAATTCACAGGATTGTGACAATACAGAATGAGGCCTTTTCGATCATTGTTTATGTACTGGCTGTCTCACTGAGTAATTGCCTACTGCCCTCTCCCGGTAATCTTACACATTGTTCCCTTGATGATAGTAATCCAATTCCCTTTCTAATGTTTCATCTGAGGGGTGACCTTATACAGGTTTACAAATTTATGAGGGGGCATGGATAGCGTAAATAGGCAAAGTCTTTTCCCTGGGGTCGGGGAGTCCAGACCTAGAGGGCATAGGTTTAGGGTGAGAGGGGAAAGATATAAAAGAGATCTAAGGGGCAACTTTTTCACACAGAGGGTGGTACGGGTATGGAATGAGCTGCCAGAGGAAGTGGTGGAGGCTGGTACAATTGCAACATTTAAGAGGCATTTGGATGAGTATATGAATAGGAAGGGTTTGGAGGGATATGGGCCGGGTGCTGGCAGGTGGGACTAGATTGGGTTGGGATATCTGGTCGGCATGGACGGGTTGGACTGAAGGGTCTGTTTCCATGCTGTACACCTCTATGACTCTATGAGTCTATAACTGAACCTACCTCATAGACTAACTGCATGGTTTGGTAAAAACGCTTTCCCTCATATCATTTCTGCTTCTTTTCCAATAATTTATAATCTGTGTCCTCTCACTCCTGATCCTTCCAACAACGGGAATGGTTTCTCCCTTTCTATTCTGTCCAGACTCCTCATGGTTTTTAACATCGCGATCAAATCTCTTAACCATCTTGATTCCAAGGCGAACAGTCCCAACTTCACCAATCTATGTGACTGAAATTCCTCATTCCTGGAACCACTCATAGAGTCCTAGAGATGTACAAAATGGAAATGGACCCTTTGGTCCAACCCGTCCATGCTGACCAGATATCCCAAGCTAATCTAGTCCCAACTGCCAGCACCCGGCCCATATCCCTCCAAACCCTTCCTATTCATATATCCATCCAAATGCCTTTTAAATGTTTCAATTGTACCAGCCTCCACCCCTTCCTCTGGCAGCTCATTCCATACCCGTACCACCATCTGTGTGAAAAAGTTGCCCCTTCGGTCTCTTTTATACCTTTCCCCTCTCACCCTAAACCTATGCCCTCACCCCAGAGAAAAGACTTTGTCTATTTACCCTATCCACGCGCCGTCATTAATTAATAAACCTCTATAAGGTCACCCCTCAGCCTCCAGGGAAAACAGCCCCAGCCTGTTCAGCCTCTCCCTGTAGCTCAAACCCTCCCACCCTAGCAACATCCTTGTAAATCTTCTCTGAACCCTTTCAAGTTTCACAACGTCCTTCCGATAGGAAGGAGACCAGAACTGCACACAATATTCCAAAAGTGGCCTGACCAATGTCCTGCCCAGCCGCAACGTGACCTCCCAACTTTTGTGTCTATTTTCTGCACCCTCTCCAATGTTTTCCCATCCTTTCTAAAGTGTGACTCCCAGAGCAGGACGCACTGCACCAGAGGAGGCTAAGGCAGTGTGTTATGCAAGTATTCTGAAGCAGAATAATATTGATCTCAAAATATTAACTCTGATACTCTGTCTCTCTCTCTCTCTCTTTCCACAGCTGCTGCCTGACTTGCTGAGTTTATCCAACAGTGTCTGTGTTTATTTCAGCATTCCAGCATCTGCAGTTCTTTATTTTTATTAAAATCCACCTCTTTGCTCTTATTCTATGCCTCGATGAATGTAGGATACTGTATAGTTTCAACGATTTGGGATATACTGTCTCAACTTGTCCTGCACGTTGACACCCAGGTCCCTCTGCTCCTGCAACCACTTTACAATTGTACCTTGTATCCAGTCTCTCCACGTTCCTCCTACCAAAATATATCATTTCACACTCCTCTATATTGAATGTTGTCTGTCCATTCCACCTTCCTGTCTTTTTGGAGTTATCCACAATCTTTCTCACAATGCTTATGTGTTTTGCAGATTTTGAAACTCAGCAAAAGTTCGAGGTCATTGATACATCATCAGGAAAAAACAAGAGTCACAACAATGAAATAAAAGCAAAGTGCTGCAGATGCTGGAAACCTGAAATAAAATCAGAGCGCAGGAGAAACCCAGCATGTCAGGGACAGCATGGTGGCTCACAGCACCAAGGACCTGGGTTTGATTCCTGCCTCAGGTGACTGACTGTGTGGAGTTTGCACGTTCTCCCTGTGTCTGCACGGATTTCCTCCGGGTGCTCCGGTTTCCTCCCACAGTCCAAAGACGTGCAGGTCAGGGTGAATTGGCCGTGCTAAATTGGCCAGTAGTGTTAGGTGCATGAGTCAGAGGGGAAATGTAAAAGGGGTGGTTTGCTCTTCGGAGTTTCGGTGTGGATTTGATGGGCCAAATGGCCTGTTTCCATACTGTAAGGAATCTAGTCTAATCTATGGAGAGGAAACCAGAGTTCATGTTTCGAATCCAGTACAACTCTTCTTCAGAATTGAAAGCAGCTGAAAAATACTGCTTTGTTTTAATGTTGTTCACAAAAGAGGAGCAAGTGGAATAGATTGAGAGTGTGTTCAGAACAAAGGATCCCAGGATGAGGCCGTTCTGCCATTCAATAGGATCGCGGCTGATTCGATATTCCACACATTTCTTGCCTTTTCCCAGTAACCCTTGGCTCCCCCACTGATCAAGAATCGATCTTAGCCTTAAATATACACAAGGACTCCATCCTCACAAGGAATTCCAAAGATTCATAATCCTCAAAGAGAAGAAATTCCACCTCATCTTGAATTGGCACCCCTTTCTTTCTGGTCCTGGACTCTTCCATGATGGGAAACATTCTCTCAGCATTTACCCCGTCAAGCCCATTACGAATCCTATATGTTTGAATGACATCATCTGTCATTCTTCTAAGCTCTGGTGGGTGGAGTTCAACCTGGATCCCAGCGACTACCCCTCCTGAGAAAAAGAACAGGAAATTACATCACCACCATAAGGAAGCCTAAACACATAAACAGAAAGTGGGACATACCACCAGCGCTTCAGCCGGAGGCTCACTGTTGATGTTGCCTAGTATGGTGACAAAACGTCTGAAACCGGACCTTGCAGCTCAGCGAGCAAACCTACATTCAGAATCTCAACCTGAGCCACAGATCTTCTCAAAACTCGCAATCCCTCCATATTAGGGATCGTTCAAGTGAACTGCCACCAAAGAAATACCTTCAGTAAATAAGGGGACCAAAACTGCTCACAGCACTCCAGCATCTGGAGCTCTGTGCTCTCACCAGCATCTTGTACAGTTACCTCCACACTGTTATATTCGAAGCCCCTTGAATTAAGGGCCTGGATTCCATTAGCCTCCCTGATTACCTGTTGCCTGTGTGTGCTAGCTCTCTGTGTTGCGTGCACGCATTCCCCTAAGTCCCTTTAAGCTGCAGCTTTTGTAGTTTTTCTCTATTTAAATCAGACTCTGTTCTCCCTTCTAAAATGAACAACTTCATATTTTCCCACGTTATACAGGTTGCTCTGCTATAACGTGCAGAATTCACTATAACACGACTGATGAATGAGGGACACTGTTTCTAAGGGATGAACTTTTAAAGCGTGTATTGATTATTATGAGATTCTGGCCCTATTAGTTTAAGTGGTGCTGCTGTTAGATAATTTTGTTATGACACGGGGTTGCACAAGGACAGAACTGTTATAGCAAAACTGACCATACTCTGTTTGCTAACTTTTTGCCAACTTACTTAACCTATTAACATCTCTTTGTAAACTGTTTGCATTCTTCGCGCAACTTGCCTTTCCAGCTGCTTTATGTCATCTGCAAATCTGTTAACAGCACATTCACTTGCTTCCTCTAAGTCATTGTGTATTATAAACATTTGCAGACCCAGCACTGATCACAGTGGAATCAAACTGGTTAGAGATTGCGAACCGGAAAAAGAAGCCCTTATCCCCACTCACTGTTTCCTCCCCATTAGTCAATTCTCTCTCCTTGCCAATGTACTACCTCCAACACCAGGGGTTCTTATGTTATGAATTAACATTCTACGAGATACCTTGCCACCTCCTGGAAGTCCCCTCTATCCATTCTGGTTAAGACGTCCTCAAAAACTTTATTGCATTTATCACATACAATTTTCCTTTTATGAAGTCTTCCGACTCTGCTGATTAGATTATAATTTCCAAATGTTTTGCTAGTCCTTAATAAATGATCCTAACACATTTCTAACACTAGATGTTAGGCTTTTTGGCCTATAGTTGCCTGCATTTTTGCATCGGGAAGACACATTGGCTGTCTTCCCAATCCTCTGGTACTCCTCCAACCTCCAAAGGATTTTTGGAAAATTACAACTGAATGCATCCATTATCTCTATAGCTACCTATTTTGGGATCCTAGGGTCTGAGCCACCAGGACTTGGGGAATTATCTTTAGTTCTGTTTGCTTGCTTAATGCATTTTCTTTAGCATTAATGGACCGTTCACAATCTCTTCCACAGTAAAGACTGAGACATTGAGTCAGAGTCTGCACAGAAACAGACACTTCGATCTAACTGGGCACTGCCAACCTGCCAGCATTTGGCCCATATCCCTCTAAATCCCTCCAATTCATACACCCATAAAGATGTCTTTTAAATGTTGTACTTGTATTAGCCTCCATCCACTTCCCCTGGCAGCTTGTTACAGAGCCACAGACTGATGTGAAATATCTGTTTAACTCCTCTGCCATTTCCTTGTTTTTCATATCCATCCGCCCAGATTCATTTTCTAAGGGCAGAAGTGGGCACTGCAGGTGCTGGAATTAGAGTCAAGATTAGAGCGGTGCTGGAAAAGCACAGCAGGTCAGGCAGCATCCGAGGAGCAGGAAAATCAACGTTTCAGGCATAAGCCCTTCCTGATGAAAGACTTTTGTCTGAAACATCGATTTTTCCTCCTCCTCGGATACTGCCTGACCTGCTGTGCTTTTCCAGCACCACTCTAACCTTGACTCATTTTGTAAGGGGCCTATCTTCCCTTTGACCTCTCTATTGCTTTTCACATTTTTAAAGAAGCTCTTATTATCAGTTTTTGTATTCCTTGCAAATTTACCCTCATTGTTTATTTTCTCTGTCTTTATCATTACCTACCCAGCCCTCCTTTGCTGGATTCTGAATTTACCCCAGTCTTCAGTCTCCTTGTATGCTTTTTCTTTGGTTAGCCATGGTTGGTTTATCCCTCTCTAAGAATCTTTCCTCCTTGCTAAGATATATTTTTTGCTGAGAGGCCAAGATTACCTCCTTATATTTAAAAAAAACCCAAAACAACTGTGGTTGCAGGCAATCAGAAACAAGAAGCATCAACTGCTGGAAAATGCCAGCAGGTCAGGTAACATCTGTGGAGAGAAATCACAGTTAGCATTCCAGGTCCCGTGACCCTTCTTCAGAACATTTACTTCCTTAAGTGTCTGCCACTACCTTTCCTGTTAATCACTGAATCCCTACAGTGTGGAAACAGGCCCTTTGGCCCACCTAGTCCACCCTGACCCTCTGAAGAGTAGCCCACCCAGACCCATCCCCCTTTCATTTACCCCTGACTAATGCACCTAACCTACACATCCCTGAACACTATGAGCAGTTTAGCACAGCCAATTCACCTGACCTGCACATCTTTGGATTGTGGGAGGAAACTGGAGCACCCGGAGGAAACCCACATAGACGCAGGGAGAACGTGCAAACTCCACACAGACTGTCGCCCGAGGCTGGAATCGAACCCAGGTCTCCGATGCTGTGAGCCACCGTGCCACCCTGTCTAATCGACTTGTCTAGTGCACTTTCGGCAACTCTGTCCACACTTCATTGTTATTCCCTTTATTTAAGTTGAACACAGTTGTTTGACTCAAGTTTCTCATTCTCAAATTGAATATGAAATTCTGTTGTGTTATGATCACTACTTCCTAGGGATCTTTTACTCTGAGGTCATTTATTAAACCAGCCTCATTATCCATTACCAAATATCCCTGAAGGTTAAGTTCCCAATTTTGATATTCCTGGAACCAAATTTCCGTCCTGGCTATGAGAGCATATCCATTTACACGGATTTGTACCATCCATTTGTCTACCTTATTCTGAATGCTTAGTGCACTGAGATACAAAGCCTTTAGGTTTGTTCTCTTATCCAATTTCCCTCCACTTTATAATTCCTCAGTGCATAACGACGTCCACACATTTTGTCTCTTCCTTTTAGCTTTAGGTAGCAAACATCACTAACCTGGGATCCTAGCTTCCCCTTTACATTTGATTTTCTCATTTTCCATGCAACTGAACCCAGCCTCCATTCCACTATTTAGCTTAAAGCCCTGTCTACAACTCTAGTTAAGAAAGTTCAAACTCGTTTCTCCCACACTAATCTTTGAGCTCCTCAGTCTTGTAAATCCATACCAATTAACTCATGGCTCAGTTAGTAATCCAGCGACCATAGAATGATAGAATCCCTACGGTGTGTGCAAACAGGCCATTCGGCCCAACAGGTCAACACCGACCCTCCGAAGAGTATCCTACCCAGACCCATTCCCCTACCCTATTACTCTACGTTTCCCCCTGACTAACGCATCTAACCTCCACATCCCTGAACACCATGGGCAATTTAGCATGGTCAATTCACCTGACCTGCACATCTTTTAGATTATAGGAGGAAACTGGAGCACCCGAAGGAAACCCACGCAGACACGGGGAGAATGTGCAAACTCCACACAGACAGTCACCCGAGGCTGGAATCAAACCCAGGTCCCTGGTGCTGTGAGGCAGCAGTGCTAACCACTGAGCCTTTTTCGGTCATGCTTTCCAATTTCGGCCCTCTTTCTACCTATATCATTGGCATCTACGTGGACCACGGCAACTGGATCTTTCCTCTCCCATTCCAAGCTCCTCTGCAGCTCAGACAGGATATTCTGAACCTAAACGCCCAGCACAGCCTTCAGCAATTTTGATCCTGTCCACAGAGAACAGTGTCCGTTCCCCTGACTATACTATCCCCAATTACAACTACATTTCTCCTCTCTTCCCCTTCTTGAATGGCTTCCTGTACAACGGTGCTATGGTCAGTTTGCCCATCCTCCCTATATCCCATACTCTCAAACACACATGGAGCCAGAATCTCAAACCTGCTAGACAAGCTCAAGAGTGGAGGCTTCTTCAGCACTACCTCCTGGATCCTCTCTGCCTGTCCCAGTCACAGTCACCCTCTCCAATCCCTGACCACTGGTTGAATTTGAGTTAAGTTAGTGTAAGGAGCGAGACTGCCTCCCGAAACATAGCATCCGAGTAACTCTCCCCGTCCCTGATGTGTCACACTGTTTGAAACTCAGTCTCCAGCTTATCATCTCTGAGTTGGTGTTCCTCAGCAAACAACACTGGCTACTGATATGGTCACTCTGAAACACCACGGGGTTTACCAGCTCCCACATCATGCAGTTGCAACACTTTGCCTGAGCTGATTTTCTATTTATTTACTGAATTTGTGTTTCTTAAAAAAATTTCCTACAGTTTTAGTCTGTAAAATGTTTCTCCTGTTGACCTTCAATCTGAAAAAAATGATAATAAATAGTCAAATTAGCAGCTAGTACCAACCAATGAACGTATGGTTTTCCTGTGATGTCACTCTTTGCTTTGTGCTGGTCTTCAATTGCTTCTGTTAAAAAACAAACTTACAAACTATGAACCTAAAAGACAAACAGCACCTCTTCTCCTCTGCACCTAACTCCCACACTGCCCCAATATCCCAGAAGTATACACTCACTGGGGCTGTGTCTCACTCCAGACCGTGATCTCTCCTTCCTGATCATGTGAAGCTTACTGATAGTAAATGTCCATCTCAAATGATCTTAACATAATTAGCGATTCCCCAGATTCCTGGGAATCAGCTTGAGCAAAGCCCCCTTTCTCACTGGGCTGAATACATCCACTCGAGCAACTCTAGCCTCTCTTTGTACTTTACACCATCATTATGTCAGTCTATATTTGAATAATTAAAGTTCTCCCTTATAACTACACCAAAATGCTTGGACCTCTGTGTAATTTCCATGCAAATGGATGCCTTTACATCTTTCCCATTGGTTGGTTGGCCTACAGACTATACTGAGCAATGTAATTCACCTTGTTCCTTAGGGCTAGCTAAACAGATTCTGCCTTTGAACCCTCTGGGACATCCCCCCCTCTCTCTCTAGCTCTGTAATGCTCTTCTTCATCAATACCGCCATCCCTCCCCCTCTTTATAGCCTTTCCTGAACACATTATATCAAATTAAAAAAGCACACAACAGCAGGTTATAGTCCAACAGGTTTATTTGGAAGCACTAGCTTTTGGAGCGCTGCTTCTTCGTCAGGTAGTTGTCTTGCCTTTCTTTGACCAGGTCTCTGAATTAGCTACGTTATGATGTTAACACTTGGCAAGTTGTGCTTATAGCTCACCAACTTTACTCATTGCACTCTGTGCATTGAAGTATGTGCACAGCAACCCTGACTTAGACTCGGTCACTTTCTCCCTAACTCTGATTTGTTTTTTGTTGACAGCCCAGTACCGGCCCTTCGGCCCTCGATGTTGCACTGACCTGTGAAACCAATCTGAAGTCCATCTAACCTACACTATTCATTTCCATCTATATAGATAATATATATATATCCAATGACCATTTAAATGCTCTTAAAATTAGCGACTCTACGACTGTTGCAGGCTATCGAGAGTGTGGGCCTGGAAAAGCACAGCAGGTCAGGCAGCATCCGAGGAGCAGGGCTTTTGCCCGAAACGTCGATTTTCCTGCTCCTCGGATGCTGCCTGAACTGCTGTGCTTTTCCAGCACCACTCTAATCTAGAATCTGGTTTCCAGCATCTGCAGTCATTGTTTTTACCTAGCGTCCGAGGAGTGGGAAAATCAATGTTTCAGACAAAAGCTCTTCATCAGGAATGTTACGGGCAGTGCATTCCACGCCCCTACTACTCTCTGAGTAAAGAAACTACCTCTGACATCTCTCCTATATCCATCACCTCTCAACTTAAAGCTGTGCCCCCTCATGCTAGCCATCACCATCTGAGGAAAAAGGCTCTCACTGTCCAACCCTATCTAACCCTCTGATTATCTTATATGTCTCAATTAAGTCACCTCTCAACCTTCTTCTCTCTAACAAAAAAACAGCCTCAAGTCCCTCAGCCTTTCCTCAGAAGACCTTCCCTCCATACCAGGCAACATCCTAGTAAATCTCCTCTGAACCCTTTCCAAAGTTTCCACATCCTTCTGCGGTGACCAGAACTGGACACAATACTCCAAGTGCGGCCGCATCAGTGTTTTGTACAGCTGGAACATGTCCTTATGGCTCCGGAACTCAGTCCCTCTCCCAATAAAAGTTAACACACCGTATGCCTTCTGAACAACCCTATTAACCTGGGTGGCAACTTTCAGGGATCTATGTACATGGACACTGAGATCCCTCTGCTCATCTACACGACCAAGAATCATTAGCCCAGTACTCTGCATTCCTGTTGCTCCTTCCAAAGTGAATCACCTCCCACTCTGCATTAAACTCCATTTGCCACCTCTCAGCCCAGCTCTGCAGCTTATCTCTGTCCCTCTGTAACCTGCAACATCCTTCAGCACTATCCACAACTGCATCGACCTTAGTGTCATCTTCAAAGTTACTAACCCATCATTCTACATCCTCATCCAGATCATTTATAAAAATGACAAATAGCAGTGGCCCCAAAACTAGTAACTGAACACTGGGATAAACTACCACCCTCTGTCTTCTTTCAGCTAGCCAATTTCTGATCCAAACAGCTAAATCACCCTCAATCCCATGCCTCCGTATTTTGTGTAATAGCCTACTGAGGGGAACCTTATCAAACACCTTACTGAAACCCATATACACCACATCAACTGCTTTACCCTCATCCACCTGTTTGGTCACCATCTCAAAGAACTCAATAAGGTTTGTGAGGCACTACCTACCCTTCACAAAACCGTGCTGACTATCCCTAATCAACTTATTTCTCTCTAGATGATTATAAATCCTATCTCTTCTAACCTTTTCCAATACTTTACTTACAACCAAAGTAAGGCTCACTGGTCTATAATTACCAGGGTTGTCTCTACTCCCCTTCTTGAGCAAGGGGACAGCATTTGCTATCCTCCAGTCTTCTGGCACTATTCCTGTAAACAATGATGACATAAAGATCATATCCAAAGACTCTGCAATCTCCTCCCTGGTTTCCCAGAGAATCCTCAGATAAATCCCATCTGGCCCAGGGGACTTATCTATTTTCACACTTTCCAGAATTGCTTACACCATCTCCTTGTGAACCTCAGTCCCATTCTGGTCTAGTAGCCTGTATCTCAGTATTCTCCTCAACAACATGTTCTCCATTGTGAATACCAACAGAAAATATTCATTTTGCACTTCCTATCGCCTCTGACTCCAGGCATAACCTCCCACTACTGTCCTTGACTGGCCTTAATCTTACTCTTTTATTCCTGATATACATATAGAAAGCTTTAGGGTTTTCCTTGATCCTATCTGCCAATGCGTTCTCATGTCCCCCACCCCAGCTCTTCTTAGCTCTCTCTTTAGTTCTTTCCTGGCTAACTTGTAACTCTCAAGCGCCCTAACTGAGTCTTCACGTCCCATCCTAACATAAGACGCCTTCTTCCTCTTGACAAGAGATTCAACTTCCTTAGTAAACCATGGCTCCCGCGCTCAACCACTTCTTCCCTCCCTGACAGGTACATACTTATCAAGGACACGCAGTAGCTGTTCCTTCAATAAGCTCCATATTTAAGCTGTGCCCGTACCCTGCAGTTTCCTTTCCCATCCTATGCATTCTAAATCTTGCCGAGTCACATCACAATAGCTTTTCCCCCAGCTATAACTGTCGTATATACCAAACCCTTTCCATTCGCTAAAGTAAACCTAACCAAATTGTGGTCACTATCACCAATGTGCTCACCTACCTCCAATCTAACACCTGGCCTGATTCATTACCCGGTACCAAATCCAATGTGGCCTTGCCCCTTATTGGCCTGTCTCCATACTGTGTCAGGAAAACCTCCTGCACACAATGGACAAAAATTGACCCATCTAAAGTTCTCAAACTATAGTATTCTCAGTCAATATTTGGAAAGTTAAAGTCCCCCATTACAACAACCCTGTCACTCTCGTTCCTATTAAGAATCATCTTTGCAATCCTTTGCTCTATATCTCTGTCTATGCTATTCTATTAACTTACTGCGCTTGATTCGAGTTCCAACAATCTCTCCTACTGCTCTGGGAACCTTGATAATCCTTTCTGCTATTTATTGCCTCACACCCCTACTAAGTTCATTGGAATCCTCCCCAGTTGGATTAGTAGAACACTCGATGATATCGGTCCCAGTTTTTATGGGGGTAACCTCCCTGTCCATTACAGGCCCCATTCCACCCTCAACCTGTCACAGGAAAAGCCTCCCTCGCACACCATCTTTCTCTCATCAGCCTTGCCTCACATTGGTGGTTGAGAAGTTATTGGAGATAACTCTTAGGGATAGGATTTACACACATTTGGAAAAGCACAGCCCAATTAGGAGCAGTCAGCACGGCTTTGTGCAGGGAAGGTCATGTCTTATTTAACTGAATTTTGCGAGGAGGTGGCAAAGGTGATCGATGACAGAGTTTTAGTAAAGCTTTCAACAAAGCCCCTCATGTTAGGCTCATCCAGAAGAATAAGATTCATGGGATCCACGCTGACCTGGCCACCTGAATTCAGAATTGGCTTGCCCTTAGGTGGGAGGGGGGTAATAGTGGAAGGGCGATTTTCAGGTTGGAAGTGGTGTTCCTCAGGGGATCTGTACTGGGACCTCTGCTGTTGCTGATACTTAGAAATGATCTGAATGAAAATGTAGATGGGTGGATTAGTAAGTTTGCAGCCAATCCAAAGATTGGAGGAGTTGTGGATAGTGTAGTAGGTTGTCAAAGGACATAGGGAGATAGGGATGGAGGAGTGGCAGGTGGAGTTTAATCCAGGTAAGTATGAGCTGCTGCACTTTGGGAGATTAAATGTTAAGGAAAAGTATACAGTTAATGGCAGGGCCCTGAACACCATTGATTGACCGAGGGATCTTGGCATTCAAGTTCATAGCTTCCTGAAAGTGGCCACACCAGTAAGAGAGCTGTTAAAGAAGGTGTATGCTTTTATTGGTCAGGGAATTGTACACAAGAGTCAGGGTGTTATGTTGCAGCTTGATCAGGCCACATTTAGGCCAATGACTTTGAACTCTGGTTGCCACATTACAGGAGGGGTGTGGAGGTTTTGGAGAGGGCGGAGAAGTAGTTTACCAGGATGCTGGGATAAGCGTGCCATAGGTGGCAGAGGATAGTGGTGGAAGGCTGGATCAGAGGGCGTGAGCTACAAGGAGAGGCTAGAACAACTCGGGTTGATTTCTCGGGAGCAGCGGAGGCTGAGGGAGGACATGATTGAGGTCCGTAAAATGATGAGAAGTGGAGATAGAGTTAATTTGGTCAGAATCTTTTTCTCAGAGTTGAAAATGGGGCGGCATAGTGGCTCAGTGGTTAGCACTGCCGCTTCATAGCACCAGGGACCCGGGTTCGATTCCTGCCTTGGGCAACTGTTCGTGTGGAGTTTGCACGTTCTCCCTGCGTCTGCGCGGGTTTTCTCCCACAGTCCAAAGATGTGCAGGTCAGGGTGAATTGGCCAGGCTAAATTGCCCAGAGTGTTAGGTGCATTTGTCAGGGAGAAATGAGTCTGTGTGCGTTACTCTTCAGAAGGTCGGTGTGGACTGGTTGGGCCGAAGGACCTGTTTCCACACTGTATGTAATCTAGTCTAAAACTAAGGGTCATGCACTTATGGGGAGGAGCAAATGTTTTTTACACAAAGGATGATAGGAGCCTGGAACTAGCTGCCAAGGATGGTGGTGGAAGCAGATACGATAGAGGCATTGAAGAGATTTTAATAAACACAGGAATATGCAACGAACAAAGGGATATGGACCAAGGGCAGGCAGAAGGGATTAGCTTCATTTGCCATCATGTTCGGCACAGCACAGTGGGCTGAAGGGCCTGTTCCTGTGCTGTACAGTCCTATGTTCCATAGTCAGCACAGACCACAGTGGTGGACTGAACCGTCTGTTTCAGTGCTGCATGACTTGCACTGAGAAATACAGAGCTGCACACTGAGTGCCTTTCCTGCAGTCTGTCCCAATGCCAAGCTGGCTGAACGAAGTCCACACAACAGGCCCAGACGAAGGCATTCGAAGCTTGGCTTGCTTTCTTTCTCTCACGGATCGAGAAACGGATCGTTCCATTTTAATTACGCAGGAAATGGCTCAGGAGGACGATCGTGAGCAAATGTGAAAATACAAAACTTGGAGACCGCCCTGCTGCAAATCCCGGAAAACCAAACTGGGATGGGAATCGGCAGCGGCTACCGGAGCACCTGAAAAGCACGTGAGAGCAGGGGCAAGGGTTCAGTTAGGGGAGAAGGCAGTTCGGCCAGCAGCTTGGTCAAAAGACCTGGACGACCAAATTCTACAGAACTGCACGGACAGGCCTGATGCATTGGAGAATGGGTTAAAACAGAAATGCAAGTCTCCTGAGGGTGCGGCAACATCTGTGTTCACTGAAAACCCAAACCCGCGTGTGAAGCATTGCTTCACGAGAAACCAGTTTAAAGGTATGTGCACTGAACAGCTCATAGAGACGTACAGGACAGAAACAGACCCTTTAGTCCAACTCATCCATGCTGCCCAGATATCCGAAAGCAATCCATTTCCCAGCACCCGGCCCATATCCCTCCAAACCCTTCCTATTCATATACCCATCCAGGTGCCTTTTAAATTTTGTAATTGTACTGGCTTCCACCACTTCCTCGGGCAACTCATTCCATACTAGAAACTCAATGTGTCACTGAAGATCGCAAGAGAACCTGCGAGCTGTAAGGTCGAATTATGTGCAGCATAGAATCAATCCATTGCTTCAAGTAGGAGAGAAGTGAGCAATAGACAGACGCTTCTTAGAGGAGAAAGTGAGGACTGCAGATGCTGGAGATCAGAGTCGAAGAGTGTGGTGCTGGAAAAGCAAAGCAGGTCAGGCAGCATCCGAGGAGCAGGAGAATCAATGTTTCAGGCGTAAGCCCTTCTTCAGGAACGATGAACCACTTATGCCTGAAACGTTGATTCTCCTGCTCCTCGGATGCTGTCTGATTGACTGTACTTTTCCAGCACCACACTCTTCAACTTTTCGCATCGGCCTATAAAAACACCTTTACACTGCAGTTTTGTTAAAGCTTTTTGTTTTATAATATTTACTGAGAGATACCAATTCAAGGGGAAAACAACACTTACATTGTTTGTGAAGAAGTGACGATCGGTCGTCAAGCGGACTCTGACTGGCAGGGGCGATGGCTTGGAGAATGCACCAGTTAGATGATGATCGACAGTTAACAGTCCAGGCTTTGTTTAGATTTAAACCAGGCAGGTTGACTCTGATTGGTCAGGAACTGGCACGAGAGATGAACTAGGAAATGGCTGTCACCGATTTTGTGGAGATGAAGCAGACATAGTTTGTCCGTGTTCTTTCTATCTGAAAAGAATAGGTCTCTGTGTATTAATATATATTGCTTCCATTACCTGCACGTGTTGCATATCTTCAGCCAGACTGACAATCCGAAATTGATTCCCACGCTGGGAATTATTGAGCAAATGTCATTCAAAGACTGAATCACATCTACTATTTGAAACTTTGCAAGCATGGGCTGGTTGTGTATGGTCAGGACTACTATCATGGTAATAATGGACAAGTCAGATGCCAAAGGGAGACTTGGTTTGGTAACCAGGTTTTAACCTGGTTTATGTATTTGTTTACTCTGGTAGTCAATCACTCAACATATTCACAAGACACTGCCAATATATACTGGAAAACAATGGAAACCTTCATTATATCGACCTACCCGGCTCAATTGCACTTTGGGTGGCAAGGTGGTAGGGTGGTTAGCACTGCTGCCTCACAGCACCAGATACCTGGGTTCAACCCGGGCCTCGGGTGACTGTTTCTGTGGAGTTTGCATAGACTCCCCGTGCTCCAGCTTCCTCCCACAGTCCGAAGATGTGCAGGTTAGGTGGATTGCCATGCTAAATTGCCCTTAGATGTGTTAGCCATATTAAAAAAATGCCATACAGGGGCGTTTGGGTGAGATGCTTTTCAGAGGGGTGGTGCAGACTTCATTTACTGAATGGTCTCTTACTACGCAGGGGGTTCCATGATGCATGTAAAGACAAAAACACCAATATTTTACAGTAGGAGAAAGTGAGGACTGCAAATGCTGGAGATCAGAGTTGAGAGTGTGGTGCTGGAAAAAGCACAGTAGGTCAGGCAGCGTCTGAGGAGCAGGAGTATCGACGTTTCGGGCATCAGCCCTTCATCAGGAATGAGGCTTGTGGATCGGGGCTGAGAGATAAATGGGAGGGGGGTGGGGTTGGGGGAGGTAGCTGGGAAAGTGATAGGTGGATGAAGGTCAGGGAGAAGGTGATAGGTCAGAGGGGGCAGTGATAGACCCCTCCAGCTACAGTCAATTCCCCTTCTCCTGACCAGCTGTGCTTTTCCAGCACCACACTCTCAACTAATATTTTACTCTATACAAGCACTATTTGAAATAGTCTTATTACAAATATCAGAAATTAAGACTCAAAACGTTTACCTTCACCAATAACTGGTGTCAGCCTGGTGGCTCAGTGGTTAGCACTGCTGCCTCACGGTCACGGGTTCAATTCCAGCCTCGGGCGACTGTGTGGAGTTTGCACATTCCCTCTGTGTGGGTCTACTCTGGTTTCCTCCCACACGCCAAAGATGTGCAGGTCAGGTAGACTGGCCATGTTAAATTGTCCGTAGTGTTAGGTGCATTAGTCAGGGGGAAATGTAGGGGAATGGGTCTGGGTGGGTTACTCTTTGGAGGGTCGGTGTGGACTTGTTGGGCCGAAAGGCTTGTTTCCACACTGTAGGGAATCTAATCTAAACTTTATACATACTCAAACCATCGTAAAGGGTCATCCTACCTTCACGTGAAGCTCTTTGTTCAGTTTCCACGGCTGTAATTGGTTCCCTGAACGTTCTTCCTCTTGACTCCAAAGTACTTCCGGAGCAAACACATGGGTTTTTCCACACACTCAGCATCCAGCAACTTCCTGCTTGTGAAGTGTTCTTCCAAGTCACTCAGGACCTTTGTCCTCACCATGACAGTATTGCAAACTGCCACATGTCTTACCTTAACTGAACGACGAAATCTGAGTTTCTGTGACAGTGAACTCATGTTGATAGTGCAGCTGCCTTTTTATTTTACCTTCTACCCCTCATTACTAATGCACTAAACTGTTCACCTCAGGTTCCACTACAAAGCTGTGAACCCCTCATTAAAAACGCACACATCAGTCAACTTCAGACACCCTGAACAAATCTAAAACCATGTCTTCCTTGTTAACACACACAAAGCAGAAATACAAGTTAAATTTAAGCTACATATGGTTGTGTCACTTTAGGTACTAAATAATAATATAGATTCATTGATCCTCATCACCTCGCCTGTTATGAACAGTTGACAGGAAATGCTGTTTGACTGTAATTTAGTTTGGGATCGCTTGATTGGAGAAAAGGCCCTCAAACTGAAGACTTTTCAGGAGCACTGGCCTTGATCCTATAGTTTGAAATGTTGTCCTTAGACATCAGACTACTCCCTCCCTTCTCTTTAGATGCTCCTTTGAACCTATCGTTTTCCCCATGTCTCACTAACCTGTCAATTTCTGCCTGATTGTGTTCCTGGAGGACCTTGGGACATTTCACCACATTAAAAAGGTGCATGAGAAATGCCCAACTCTATTCTTGACCAACAAGCACTCAGGAGAAAGTGAGGACTGCAGATGCTGGAGATCAGAGCTGAAAATGTGTTGCTGGAAAAGCGCAGCAGGTCAGGCAGCATCCAGGGAGCAGGAGAATCGACGTTTCCAAGGAGCAGGAGAATCTATGTTTCGGCTCATGCCCGAAACGTCGATTCTCCTGCTCCTTGGAAACGTCGATTCTCCTGCCCCTTGGAAACGTCGACTCTCCTGCTCCTTGGAAACGTCGATTCTCCTGCCCCTTGGAAACGTCGATTCTCCTGCTCCTTGGAAACGTCGATTCTCCTGCTCCTTGGAAACGTCGATTCTCCTGCTCCTTGGAAACATCGATTCTCCTGCTCCTTGGAAAAGTCGATTCTCCTGCTCCTTGGAAACGTCGATTCTCCTGCTCCTTGGAAACGTCGATTCTCCTGCTCCTTGGAAAAGTCGATTCGCCTGCTCTTTGGAAACATCGATTCTCCTGCTCCTTGGATGCTGCCTGACCTGCTGCACTTTTCCAGCAACACATTTTCAACAGGCACTCAGGTATACTGTATGAGAAGAGGTACTGGTTGGTTGTCAGTCTCCTGTCTACAGATTTGTCACTGCTCCTTCTCTGTGGGTCAGTACTTGAATGTACTGACTGTGGTGCACTTCCAACGCAAAGCTCTGCAAAACCTGGGAAATAAAGCTGGACTTCCAAGGCATTGGAAAATACAGACTGACCTTTCACTAGTGATTTACTCTGCACCTTAGTGTTGGTGCACAAAACAGCTCTGCTTTACCTCCGGCCCACAGTCAGGGACAGTTTATATTGATTTATCTTGAGGCAGTATTTGCACTGTACTGAAGCTGACCCACATTGAACTTAATGTTGGAAGCACAGTGTAGGTTATCTAAATAGAAACAGCAGGAGTGCCTGTACATTATTGCAACTTGGAATGCCAGAGGGGTTGTGGCAAATAGCACAAATACACTGAAGGCAAAGTTATAGGATGTAAAGTAGATTAGATTACTTACAGTGTGGAAACAGGCCCTTCGGCCCAACAAGTCCTCACCGCCCCGCTGAAGGCAACCCACCCATACCCCTACATTTACCCCTTACCTAACACTACAGGAAATTTAACATGGCCAATTCACCTGACCTGCACATCTTTGGACTGTGGGAGGAAACCGGAGCACCCGGAGGAAACCCACGCAGACACGGGGAGAATGTGCAAACTCCACACAGTCAGTCGCCTGAGGCGGGAATTGAACCCGGGTTTCTGGCGCTGTGAGGCAGCAGTGCTAACCACGGTGCCACCGTGCCGCCCACAGGAGTGATAGGAGGTGGCTAAGAGGAAACAGAAAATCAGGGCAAACCTGTTGAGCCCAAATGGGATCTCTGTTGTATGTCACTGCCCATAGACACAGGAGCACTAGCCTGCTGGGTGTGTGCACCATCCAGTGGCAGCACATAGAATAGCCATGAGCAGGAAACTAGTTTCATGTTGAGCACTAGTCATACAACATGAACCAATCAGGTGCGACTCCACAAGGAAAGGCAGCACCCCTTCCATTCCTTTGGAGGTTAGTACATACCAGCTAAGCCACACACGAAGAGATTTGTACTTTCACAGGGAATCAGTCCAATCGTCGTTGAAATCACAAGGTGGTTAAAATCGAATGGGATTAATTGGATGCTTGGGTTCATTCACTTCAGGTCTTACGACACCTAACAAATGTGGAAGGTGGCCAAATAAAAAAACAACAGATGGTTATACTTATATATACGCAATGTTCCCATCTGGGAAAAAAAACCACCGCTCCCTCCCTCTGCACCAGTATTTGACACTGCAGCAGTCAATATCGCAGTGAGGTGGACGGGGAGGAGTGTGCAGCGGAACAGTGTGCCGATTAGTTGCCAAAAGGACTTTATTTGGTAAGGGTTTTGTTTTGGAGAATGCCGCAGTTGATGATGATTGACAGTTAACAGCCAGGCTTTCTTAAATTTTAAACCAGGCAGATTGAATCGGATTGGAGCGGTTCAAAAAGGCAGCTCACCACCACCTTTTGAAGGGGGCAACTAGGGCTAGGCAACAACTGGCCAGCCAGAGATGGTCAGATCCCACAAATGAATAAAACATTTTTTTTAAAAATGAACACTATCCTGAGGAACTCCTGCAGCTGAGATGACTGACCTCCATCAACCACATTTGTGCCAGGTAAGACTCCAACCAGTGGAAAGCTTGCCCTCAATGTCTATTGATTCCAGTTCTGCCAGGGCTCCTTGAAGCCACACATGGCCTAATGATTAGATTAGATACCCTACAGTGTGGAACCAGGCCCTTTGGCCCTGACTCTCCAAAAAGCAACCCACCCAGACCCATTCCTCTAACCTATATGTGCAGGTCAGGGTGAATTGGCCATGCTAAATTATCCAATGTGTTATGCACATTAGTCAGGGTGGGTCTGGGTGGGTTACTCTTCAGAGGGTGGGTGTGGACTGGTTGGGACTATTTCCACACTGTAGGGAATTGAATCTAAACTGAGTGGTCCTGACGGAACCCAAATTGGGCGTCACTGAGCAACCTATTCTCTTTCTAAGTATTGCTTGACAGCATTGTCAATAACTCTTCCATCACTTTGATGGGGAAATAATTACCCAGAGTGGATTTGTTCCTTTAGCAGCTAGTTCTGGAACTCAGGTCTTCAGTGAAATTACTGAATATTGTCGGGTCCGCAGCCTATGCAGTATCCAGTGCCTCCATCTGTTTCTTGAGATCGCGTGGATTGCATTGGATTGGTTGAAGACTGTTATGCTGGGGACAGTAGGAAAAGTCAGAATGATTATTTAAAATGGTGCCATATAAGGGAATGTCAATGTAGAAAGGGACTCAGGTGTCCTGGTACATAAGTAACTGAAAGCAAAATGGAACAAGCAGTTGGGAAGATAAACTGTAGATTGGCTTTCATTGCCAGGGGGCTTCAGTACAGGAGCAAGGAAGTCTTACTTAAACTGTACAGGGCCTTGGGGAGATTACACCTGGAGCCTGGTATACAGGTTTGGTCTAAGAAAACATATAGTTGCCTTACAGCGAGCACAGCGAGCATTCACTAGACTGACACTAGGGTTGGCAGGTTTGTTGTACAAGAATCGACTGATTCAACTGGGCCCATATTCTCCTCAGATGCTGCCTGACCTGCTGTGCTTTTCCAGCACCACTTATGAAAAGGATCTCATACAGGGGTATAATTGTAAAGATCCTGTACTTGGGGAGGGGGGGGGGGGGGTGGAATTCAAGATGGCGGCGACCCAGTAGTTCTGCTTTGTTGAGCTCTGCACCAGAACCCAGACAAAGTGGAGCACTCACCCTCCTTTCACTACTTCCGGTGCTGGAATTAACCGTTTTTGACCCCCAGAACTATCGTGACCCTGGGCCTATATTCACATGAGTTTAGAAGAACATATAGAACATAGAACATAGAAAAATACAGTGCAGTACAGGCCCTTTGGCCCTCGATGTTGCGCCGACCGAAGCCTACCTAACCTACACTAGCCCAATAACCTCCATATGCTTATCCAATGCCCGCTTAAATGACCATAAAGAGGGAGAGTCCACCACTGCTACTGGCAGGGCATTCCATGAACTCACAACCTGCTGAGTAAAACATCTACCCCTAACATCTGTCCTATACCTACCACCCCTTAATTTAAAGCTGTGTCCCCTAGTAACCGCTGACTTCATTAGCGGAAAAAGGTTCTCACTGTCAACCCTATCTCACCCCCTAATCATCTTGTACACCTCTATCAAATCTCCCCTAAACCTCCTTTTCTCCAATGAGAACAGTCCCAAGTGCCTCAGCCTTTCCTCATACGATCTTCCTACCATACCAGGCAACATCCTGGTAAACCTCCTCTGCACCCGTTCCAGTGCCTCCACATCCTTCCTATAGTATGGCGACCAAAACTGCACACAATACTCCAGATGAGGCCGCACCAGAGTCTTATACAACTGCAACATGACCTCAGGACTCCGGAACTCAATTCCTCTACCAATAAAGCCCAGTACACCATATGCCTTCTTCACAGCACTATTTACCTGGGTGGCAACTTTCAAAGATCTGTGTACATGGACACCAAGATCCCTCTGCTCATCCACACTACCAAGTAGCCTACCATTAGCCCAAAGAGGGAATCTCATTGAAACGGATGAAATACTGATCACACTGGACAGACTAGATGCATGGATGATGCTTCCTCTGCCTTGATAATGTAGTATGGGGAAGGGGGAAAGAGAGTGGTGCGTTACAGTCTCAGGATACAAGGTGGATCATTCAAGTTTGAGTTGAGGAAGAACCCCTTCATTCCAGGATTGATGACTCTGGGGCCCTGAGGCCAAATCATTAAATAGATTCAAGGAAGAAATGTAGAGTTGCAGAATTTAAAGGCATCAATGCAGATGAGGAGAGAGTGGGAATGTGGGGTTGAGAGGATCAATGGGCCAAATGAGCATCACTGCTCCTATTTTCTAAGCTTCATGTTCATATGACTTGAAGAAGAGATGAAATGGATCATCCAAATCTCACTTCTGGCTGAAGGTGTCCTTTGCATCAATGGTCTGGGCTCCCATTATTGAAAGGTGGGGATATTTGTAAGTTGTTTAATTGTTGACTACCTTTTATGTCTGGATGGGATAGAATGCAGACCTTAGATCTGATCCACTAGTTGCAAAATCACTTCACCATGCCTAAAGCATGCTATTTTCTGCTGTTTGACATTTAAGTATAGGGGTCCTCGAATTATGAACATCCAACTTACAAACGCTCATACTTATGAACAGGATCTCATATACAGGGGTGTAATTTTAAAGATCCTGTCCTTGGGGGGGGGGGATTCAAGATGACAGAGGCAAAAGGGCTGCTCTGCTGAGCTGTGCACCAGAACCCAGGCAATGTGGGGCACTCACCCTCCCTTTACTACCTACTGTGCTGGAAATAACCATTTTTGACCCCCTAGGAACTATCTAGTATTAGTTTGAAATTGTTAAGAAAATGGCCAAAGGGAAGGGAGCACGAGGACACACCCATGACTGCAGTGTCAACCTCCGTGACCACCCCAGGGGACTCACCAGTGGAGCACAGTCTGATCTCAGAGTTCGTGAAACTCTGAGAGAAGAGTGATTCGTCGATGGAAGAGACCCGGGCCAGGTGGCTTCCGAGACCGTGGCGGAATCCTTCACCGGTCAGGTCCGGGCCCTGGAACGGCGAGTGTGGGGGGGGCCTTGGAGGAGCAGGTCAATGACCTCGAAAATCGAGGTCGCCGGAAGAACGTCCAGTTGGTGGGGCTTCCCGAACGGGAGGAAGAAGGCCAGCTCGTCAGCTTTTTGGAGCAATGGCTCCCGCAGTTTGTGAGGCCGAATGTCGGAGTGGGCCGGGAGCGGGTCGAGTGGGCCCACGGGGTCGCAGTGTGTAGGCCCGGATTGGACCAGCGCCCCCATCCGGTCCTCGTGCGACTCCAGTACTACAGGGAAAAACAAGTGGTGCTGGAAGCCTCTCACCCTCAGGCTCTGATTTATAAAGGACCATGAACTATGCTTTTCCAGGACTTCTTTCCGGTCGTGATCCATAAGAGGAAGGCCTTTGTTGAGGTTAGAAAGGCAGCTGAGGGACTTGAAAGTCCAGTATTCCGTTCGATATCCGGCAATACTGTGTTTCAGCCAGGGAAGGTCCGTGTTCAATTTTCACTCACCAGAAACGGCAAAGAACTTCTTGGATGCTTTAAAATAGACTGACTGGCTTGAATAATACAGACAATTATGTTTATTTTGGTTTTTTCTCTCTGTAATTTGCCTGGTTTACCTGGTTATGGGGGGGGGGTGGTCTTGATTTTTTTTAACTACATGTTGGGGTCATAATTATTTCCTCTTTTTCTCTCCTCTCCTCACTTCCCATCATCCTTTGTTTTCTTGGTTCTTTTTTTTTCTTATTTACCTCCTTTCGTTCTTCTTTTCTGGTGTGGGATGGGGGAGGGGAGAGGTTATATTTTAGTTGTCCTACCAGGAGTGCATAGGATTACAGTATGGAGGGGACGGGTTGAGTGCCCACTTTGAACTTTCTTGTTATAAGATGTGTGTAATTTTTTTTCTTACCTTGTGCTGTCTGGGACGGGGGCGTGGCTTTAGCTGGAAGGTATCATCGAGGGGCTAATGGGTGGTATGAGTGTGCCCTGTGGACAAGGGGGGCAAGTCTTCCTTCAGTTATATGTTGCTATGTTGTAGAAGTAGCTGTTAGAAGTTTTGAGTTGATAGTTATGGAAGTTGGATTTTTAAATTTATACGAACTGTTTATGGTTTTCACTCGGCGAGCTATGAGTGGGGTTCTTCCTCCTGGGGAGGGGGGGGTCATGGACTGTTTCGGACGATCATGTCTAGCCATTTCTGGAATGTTAAGGGAGTCACTCACCAATTAAGAGAAAGAGGTTGCTGTCAAGCCTTAGATAAAAGGGAGGGTCGATGTCGCCTTGTTGCATCTAACCAATAAGGAGCACTTGACGTTGCAACAGGGAGGATTCGGCCAGATGTTTTTCTCATCCTTTAATTCGAAAGGTAGAGGAGTGGCTATTCTCATCGGGGAGAACCTCCTGTTTCAAATGCTCGGCCAAATTAAGGATGAGTGCGGGCGATTCATAATTCGTAAAGCTTTAATACATGGATTCTGAATGTATATTGCCCCCCCCCCCCCCGTTAAATTCTTAACGGATCCACTTTCTCGATTGATGGCCCTTGGGGAGCATCATACAATTAAAGGGGAAGACTTTAATCGTGTTATTGACCCTGAGGTGGACAGGAATCTTGCAGGTATGTCTCTGCCATCCAGGCAGTTGGTGGACCTGAACAGGGAGTTGGGGTTGTGGGGATGTATTCACCCCAAAGGTAGGGATTTTCTTTTTTTTTTGTCTAATCCCCATAAGTGCTATACTAGAATTGACATTTTTTTTTGTCCCATCGATCTTTTTGAGCTCGGTGCTGCCTTGCAGAGTAGGGAACATAGCCGTTTCTGATCATGTGGCAGGATACGTGGAGGTGAAGGCTGGTAGTGACGGGACGGGCTCCTGACACTGGTGCACGGACCCTTTCCTCTTGAAAGACAGCAAGTTTAGAGAGGAGCTTTTGCGGGAGTTGAAAAATCTTTTAGGGAATTAATTCTGGTGCTGTGGGAGACTGCCAAGGCCTACGCACGGGGTTTGATTATTTCTTACCCTGCGATCCAGAAGCGACAGAGGGGAGAACAACGTTTGCTCAAGGCTGGCCTGAAGGCAGCTGAGTCAGCATACCTTGACAGACCGGCTGTCACCGAATAGCAGTGTATCATAGCCCTTAGGGCTACTTTGAACGCTACACTCAACCAGGCAGCAAAGAGGGAAATCTCTTTTGCAAAACAGAGGTTATTTGAGTATGGTGATAATCCAGGTGGATATCTAGCGTACTTGGCCAGAAAGAAGAAGGCCCTGCAATTTATTCTATCCCCCAGAGAGAGTGCTGGTACTCTTGCTTGCAATGCTAAGAAAATGAACGCAGCATTGAGAAAGTTTTACTTTGAGCTGTACCAGTTGGAGGGCTGCGAGGACAGAATGATGAAGATGGAATCCTTTTTGAAGACCCTAGACCTTCCGGGTATAACCTCAGAGCAGGCATCGATTCTGAATGCCCCTCTAACAATTCAGGAAGTACAGAAAGCGGTGAGGCTGCTCCAGAGTGGTAAAGCGCCCACACCAGATGGATTTCGAGGTGAGTTTTATAAGGAGTTTATAGACAAGATGGCCAGGCCACACTTGGATATGTGCACTTACTCATACAGACAGGACTAACTCCCATCTTCTTCGAGAGGAGCAAATATCTCTCTTATTCTTAAGAAAGGAAAAGCCCCAGAGGATTGCACTTCATACAGGCCCACATCGTCACTGAACGTGGATTTTAAAATCCTGTGGAAAATGCTGGCGTTAAGGCTGGAGAGGGTATTGCCTTTTATTGCAAAGGAGGACCAGGTTTTATTAAGGGGCGTAGGACTACCAACGTTATTAGAAGAGTACTAAATATGGTCCAAATATGCCAGGAAAGGTCGGTCCCAGGTTTGGTAGGCTCCCTGGATGCAGAGAAGGCATTTGATTGGGTGGAGTGGCTGTACCTCTTTCATGTCATGGAATGGTTGGGTGGCAGTGTTGTCTAGTGACCCGAAAGGAGCCGTTCCCACTAATGGTATAAGGTCAGATGGTTTTAGAGGCTGCCATCAAGGGTGCCTTCTCTTGCCATTATTATTTACATTGGTGATTGAACTGCTGGCGGAAGCCATCCAGACGGACCCCAAAATAACTGCCCTGGACGTAGGGTAGGGCAGGCATTAAAATACCCTCTATGCGGATGATTTAATAAGATTCCCTACAGTGTAGAAACATGCCCATCGGACCAACCAGTCCACACCGACCCTCCGAAGAGTAACCCACCCAGACCCATTTCCTTCTGACGAATGCACCTAACACTACGGGCAATTTAGCATGGCCATTTCACCGAACCTGCACATCTTTGGACTGTGGGAGGAAACCAGAGCACTCGGAGGAAACCCACGCAGACACAGGGAGAATGTGCAAACTCAACACAGATAGTTTCCCAAGGTGGGAATCGAACCCGGATCCCTGGTGCTGTGAGGCAGCAGTGCTGACCTCGGAGCCACCATGCTGCCCCTCTTCTTAACCAATCCAATGACATCCATACCCCGTTTATTATAAATGATTAATCTGTTTGGTTTGTTTTCAGAATTTAAAATTAATTTCATGAAATCGGAGGCCTTATTAGTATATCCAATTTTGGGGATGGAAACCATTTCACCTTTTGGGTGTTTTTATCACCCCAATCTTTGATCAACTCTACAAAGCCAACAATGGGCAGTTGCTACAGAAGATAAGGTACTGGGAAGATCTTCCGAAATCTTGGTTAGGCAGAATAGCTGTGGTCAAGATGAATGTTCTTCCTCGCTTATTATATTCCATGCGATTTCTCCCTTTGATGAAGGGTAATAGGGAAATCCCCGGCAATTACAGACCAGTCAGTCTTGTGTCTGTGGTCAGCAAAGTTTTGGAAAGAATTCTGTGGGATAGGATTTATGACTACTTGACAAAGCATGGTGTGATTAAAGGGAGTCAGCATGGCTTTGTGAGAGGCAGGTTCTTTGAGGAGGTGTCAAGACAGGTCGACGATGGTCGAGCAGTGGATATGGTGTATATGGATTTCAGCAAGGCATTTGATAGGGTTCCCCATGGTAGACTCAATCATAAAGTCAGGAAGTATGGGATACAGGGAGGTTTGGCTATCTGGATTCAGAATTGGCTGGCTGACAGAAGGCAGAGAGTAGTTGTAGATGGAAAGTATTCTGTCTGGAGGTCAGTGTTGAGTGGGGTCCCGCAGGGCTCTGTTCTTGGGCCTCGGCTCTTTGTAGTTTTGATAAATGACTTGGACGAGGAGGTCGAGGGGTGGGTTCGTAAATTTGCAGATGACACAAAGGTTGGAGGTGTCGTCGATAGTATCGAGGGCTACTGCAGGCTGCAGCGTCACATAGACAGGATGCAGAGCTGGGCTGAGAAATGGCAGATGGAGTTCAACCTGGATAAATGTGAAGTGATGCATTTTGGAAGGTCGAACTCGAATGCTGAATGTAGGATTAAAGACAGGATTCTTGGCAGTGTGGAGGAACAGAGGGATCTGGGTGTGCAAGTACATAGATCCCTCAAAGTTGCTACCCAAGTAGATAGGATTGTTAAGAAAGCATATGGTGTTTTGGCTTTCATCACCAGGGGGATCGAGTTTAAGAGCCGTGAGGTTTTGCTGCAGCTCTACAAATCCCTGGTGAGACCACCCTTGGAATATTGTGCCCAGTTCTGGTTGCCCTACTCTAGGAAAGATACAGAGTCTTTGGAGAGGGTGCAAAGAAGGTTTACCAGGATGCTGCCTGGACTGGAGGGCTTGCCTTATTAAGAGAGGTTGAATAAGCTCGGACTTTTCTCTCTGGAGAGAAGGAGGAAGAGAGGAGACCTGACCGAGGTGTACAAAATAATGTGTGGGATAGATAGAGTCAATAGCCAGAGACTTTTCCCCAGGGCAGGATTGACTGGTGCAAGAAGTCATAGTTTGAAGATATTAGGAGGAAGGTATAAAGGAGACAGAGGTAGGTTTTTTACACAGAGAGTTGTGAATGCATGGAGTGTGTTGCCAGCGGTAGGGGTGGAAGCAGAGTCATTGGGGACATTTAAGTGACTGCTGGACATGCACATGGAGAGCAGTGAGATGAGGGATGTGTAGGTTATTATATTTTACATTAGGGTTAACTCTCGGCACAACATGGTGGGCCTAAGGGCCTGTTCTGTGCTGTACTTTTCTATGTTCTAGGTTCTATGTTCTACTCCCATAATGGAATGTTAGGATTCCAGTCAGGGTTGATAGACTCTGGCTTTAAGTTCTGGGAGTCCAGAGGAATCTCCTGTTTGGGAGATCTATTTGATGGGGAGGTCATGATGTCCTTCAAGCAGCTGAGTCAGAAGTTCGAGCTACCTAGGAGACACCTCTTTCATTACTTCCAGGTTAGAGATTTCATACCAAAAAAGACTACATTGATGGTTAGCCTCTACAACTTGGACATGGAGAGGAGAGTGCTCTGGTCTATGGAGTCCTCTCGGTTAGCACTCTCTATCACTTGTTAGGAAATAATGTTTCAAAGGACACTGCGCGGCTATGCAGAACCTAGACTCAAGAATTGGGGGTGGAAATCTCGTCAGAGATGTGGGAGGATATCTGGGAAAATGTTCAGAAGACCTCGATTTGCAATAGGACCCAGGCTATTCAACTGAAGGTACTCCACAGGGCTCACTTGGCACCGGAATGGCTTGTGAAATTCAAAACAGGAGTGTCCCCAATGTGCCCAAGTGTAAAATGGAGGTTGGTCCTCTTACTCATCACTTATAGTCATGCCCCAAGCTTTGCAGGCATTGGGATGCCATAACGAGGGTTTTGGAAGAGGTTTTGGGAACTGAGGTTAAGTTGGATCCGGTGTCCCTCCTCTTGGGTCTTCCGAATCCTCCCTCTTTGGATGTGCATGGGAAGAAATTGTTTAATATTCTTTCATTCTGTATGAGGAAGAACATTCTAATGAGCTGGGTGTCAGAGAATCCCCTGGGACTTTCGAGCTGGCGTAGGTTAGTCATGGAACACATCCCCCTGGACTTACGAGTATTGTGCACCAGAAAATGGAATTGTTTTACTGAACACGATGGCCCTTTCTGAAGTATACTGATGCAGACTTGTCAGCTATACTGTTCAGGGCCTTTGTGTAGCTGTGAGGGTTGTGTCTGGCAGTTTGGCGGGCCATGGGGGAAGAATTCTGAACAAATACGGGTTTACTTACTAATGAGTCATAGAGATGTACAGCACGGAAACAGACCCTTCAGTCCAACCCGTCCACGCCGACCAGATATCCCAACCCAATCTAGTCCCACCTGCCAGCACCCGGCCCATATCCCTCCAAACCTTTCCTATTCATATACCCATCCAAATGCCTCTTAAATGTTGCAATTGTACCAGCCTCCACCACATCCTCTGGCAGCTCATTCCATACACATACCACCCTCTGTGTGAAAAAGTTGTCCTTTAGGTCTCTTTTATATCTTTCCCCTCTCACCCTAAACCTATGCCCTCTCGTTCTGGACTCCCCGACCCCAGGGAAGAAACTTTGTTTATTTATCCTCTCCATGCCCCCTCATAATTTTGTAAACCTCTATAAGGTCACCCCTCAGCCTCCGACGCCCCAGGGAAAACAGCCCCAGCCTGTTCAGCCTCTCCCTGTAGCTTAGATCCTCCAACCCTGGCAACATCCCTGTAAACCTTTTCTGAACCCTTTCAAGTTTCACAGCATCTTTCCGATAGGAAGGAGACCAGAATTGCATGCAATATTCCAACAGTGGCCTAACCAATGTTCTGTACAGCCGCAACATGACCTCCCAACTCCTGTACTCAATACTCTGACCAATAAAGGAAAGCATACCAAATGCCTTCTTCACTATCCTATCTACCTGCGACTCCACTTTCAAGGAGCTATGAACCTCCACTCCAAGGTCTCTTTGTTCAACAACACTCCCTCGGACCTTACCATTAAGTGTATAAGTCCTGTTAAGATTTGCTTTCCCAAAATGCTGCACCTTGCATTTATCGGAATTAAAATCAACGCTCCCTTTGGTGAGGAGATTGCGCTGAGTGTAGTAATTCAATTGAATATAATTTAAGTTACCTTGCTATAACTTGTTTTAATTTAAATTTGTTTGTTTATTTATTTTTCTTCTTCTTGTTCCTTGGTTATTTATTGGATTGTAGTTTTTGTAGAGTTTTTTTTGCTTTTCTTTCGTGTTTCAATAGTTTGTGGAGTTGAGTAGTAATTTGTTTCCTATTATTGTTTTCATATTATAAAGTTGTTACACTATTTTGTACTGGTTTTGTAATTTTGTAAAAAACTTAAATTTATAAAAATATTTATAAAAAAGATCCTGTATTTAAGGATGGCTACTTTATACTGTCCTGCAATATGTTCCAACTTGCTGATGGAATCTCAAAAATGGATCCCAGTTGCAATCTAGGGACTGCCTCTAGTCCTACTTTGTAGCTTCATCAGGTTGATACCTTTATTTTAAAAAAAATGACACCAGGTTATAATCCAACAGGTTTATTTGGAAGTACAAGCTTTTGGGGTACTGCTCCTTTATCACATAGTTAATGTAGTTGGATCCTGTATAGTAGGATCCTATCCTATTTATCCTATAAACATGTGATTTTTAACTTTGGCCACCCTAGTCCAACACTGGCATCTCTACATCATGACCATATTTTTCAGCTTTCCTAGTGCTTCCTCCACTCTTCACTTCATTCAACTGGAGTTGATCTTCTGGCTAATGGTAAAGTGGGAATATAGTGGACGTCAAGGTTATGGATTGTGACTGGATAAAATTCTGCTTTGCAAATGCACGTTGCTCATTAATGGACCAATTGCATAAAAAAAACATTTTCAGTGAATCCACAAAACAACTGAGAACTCTGTTTTGGGTAAACAAATCAACACATCACATATGAAAAAAGGAACATTCCACATTACTTTACCTAGCTGTGAAGTTTGTGTCAATGAAGTCGTTATACATCAACATCTAATGGAAAAGGGCAAACTCTACCCACTTCTGAGGAAGGGAACTGAAAGGTTAAGGAGACAGAAAGGACCGCAGATGTTGGAAACCAGAGTCAATAAATGACTGTGACGATTTATGATTCAATCCACCTGTTGGTGAAGATTTCAAGTAGCTCAAGTTGTCAGTTTTGAGATTTGTTGTGAGAAAGATTTATATCTCTCTATATTGAGGAAGTCCATCAGTGTGTTGTTGAGCTCCAACCACTTTCCTCTTGCTCCCACAACGAACCTTGAGGCCTCACATTAATTCTTTTATTTGCTGGTTAAGACGTTGGTAATTCTGACATTTTTCTAACCACACCTTCTTGAGCACCTTGTTGTCACCCTCATGGTGACATAAACAACTACTGTATTATCTTCCCTGTATATTATGTCCGGCTTCCAAAAAGAACCGTCTGGGCCCATCAATCTCTGTTCTTGGTATTGATGTCCAATCGTCAAGGATCTTGTGATTCTCGCCTTCTTTACTAAATACATGTGAGGGTTTCGTGTTAATTCAGCTTGTCTCCACCGATGCTGCCAGATCTGCTGAGTTTTTCCACCAATTTCGGTTTTTGCTTCTAACCCGGTACGCTCATAGAGTCATAGAGATGTACAACATGGAAACTTTGGTCCAACCCGTCCATGCCGAACAGATATCCCAACCCAATCTAGTCCCAACTGCCAGCACCCGGCCCATATCCCTCCAAACCTTTCCTATTCATATACCCATCCAAATGCCTCTTAAATGTTGCAATTGTACCAGCCTCCACCACATCCTCTGGCAGCTCATTCCATACATGTACCACCATTTGCGTGAAAAAGTTGTCCCTTAGGTCTCTTTGATATCTTTCCCCTCTCACCCTAAACCTATGCCCTCTAGTTCTGGACTCCCCGACCCCAGGGAAAAGACTTTGCCTATTTATCCTTTCCATGCCCCTCATGATTTTGTAAACCTCTATAAGGTCACCCCTCAGCCTCCGACGCTCCGGGAAAACAGCCCCAGCCTGTTCAGCCTCTCCCTGTAGCTCAGATCCTCCAACCCTGGCAACATCCTTGTAAATCTTTTCTGAACCCTTTCATGTTTCACAACATCTTTCCGATAGGAAGGAGACCAGAATTGCACGCAATATTCCAACAGTGGCCTAACCAATGTCCTGTACATACTTTCTGCATTTTAACACAAAAGCACTAGTCTTGCTATTAAGTACAGAATTATTGACTGGCAACTTTCTGCAAGGGTTGAGTTGGACAGTCACATTCCTGATTCTGATCTGCAGTCCTCACTTTCTCCTCCAGAGTCATATTAAGCCAGTGCTGTTGAGTCAATCTCACTCATACACACACATAATAACTTATCCTCTTCCTTTCCAAATCATCTCAGACATGTATCAACACCATGAGTGAGTCCCAGATATTACCCACAAGGTTTACCCTTAGACTTTCCACTATCAACACTAGTGTCCCCTGAGGGAGGGAGGGAGGAAAGAAAGGGGGCGGGGCCTTCTGGCCAAGGGGGGGCGGGGCCTTCTGGCCAAGGGTGGGCGGGGCCTTCTGGCCAAGGGTGGGCGGGGCCTTCTGGCCAAGGGGGGGCGGGGCCTTTCTGGCCAGGGGGGGGCGGGGCCTTTCTGGCCAAGGGGGGGGCGGGGCCTTCTGGCCAAGGGGGGGCGGGGCCTTCTGGCCAAGGGTGGGCGGGGCCTTATGGCCAAGTGGGCCCCAGCCCCTCCCTCCCGCGGCCATCTTTGTGAGGGGAACCCGCAAACGCTAACGTGGCTCAGGAGAGACATTTACCTTCCCCCGGGGCGCTTTCTCGCCGCCGCGCCGAGTTTGACGCGGACTCGGTCACGGTGACGGTGACGGTCGGCCAGCCGGCGCCTGGAGTCGTGTGCCGTTCGGCGGAAGCGAGTGCCCTCCCCCCCCCGCAGCCGCTGGGCGGTCTCCATGTTTGTGAGGGGCAACCGTGGCTCCACGAGCGTCAATTTAACACCCGGCCTCAGAGAGAGAGAGAGAGAGAGAGAGTGGGGAAAGGGGAAGACCTTGGTCTTCTTTTGTGTTCGATTCACAGCGGCACCGCTCGGTGAGGGGGGGGGGGGAGGAGGGTGTTTTGTCGTCGCAGCTGCCGTTGGCGGTTGATCTTTGACCCGGATGTGACGGTGTCGCCGGAAGTCAGCGGTGCTGGGTGAATGGGCCGAGCGGCCGGTGGGGCCGGGGACTGGGGACTGGGATCTGTCTGTGTCTCTCTCTCTCTGTGACGGTGTCGGTGCGGGGCCCAGTGAACATGGAGCTCGGCTCTTCAAGGAGCTGAACAATTGAAAACAACAACCAAGAAAAGGGGACGGTTCCAGGCGGCGGCGGCGGCGGCGGCGGCGGCGGGCCCTTCGTTAGCGACCGATCGGCCCCTCTCTCCCCTCCCTTCCCCCCCCCCCCCCAATACCTCACACTCCGACCTCACCCCCCCCCCCAGTTACCCCAGACTCCCTCCCCCTCTCCCGTCAAATTTCCCAGACTCCCTCTTGACCCACACCCTAGACCCCCCCCCCAGACGACTCCCCCCCCCCCCCCCCCAGTCCTCCAAATAGCCAGACTCCCCCCCCCCACCCACAAATACCCCAGACTCCCCCCCCCCCCCCAAAATACCCCAGACTCTCCCCCCCCACCCACAAATACCCCAGACTCTCCCCCCCCACCCACAAATACCCCAGACTCCCCCCCCCACCCACAAATACCCCAGACTCCCCCCCCCACCCACAAATACCCCAGACTCCCCCCCCCCCCCCACAAATACCCCAGACTCCCCCCCCACCCACAAATACCCCAGACTCCCCCCCCCCCCCCCACAAATACCCCAGACTCTCCCCCCCACCCACAAATACCCCAGACTCCCCCCCCCCCACCCACAAATACCCCAGACTCCCCCCCCCCCACCCACCCACAAATACCCCAGACTCCCCCCCCCCCCCCACCCACAAATACCCCAGACTCTTCCCCCCCCCCTCCCAAATACCCCAGACTCTTGCCCTCTTCCACCAAATACCCCGGCCCCCTCTTCCTCCCAAATATCTAATACTGCCTCCCTCTTCTCCCCCTCCTCAAAATACCCCATACTCCCTCCTCATAACGTGCACCCCTCTTTCTCTGAATATCCCAGGCTCTCTATTCCCTACACCCCAGATACCCCTCCTCCCACTCCCCCAAATACCCTGTCCTGTCCCTCCTCTGCACCCCCATCACTCCATCCCACATCCACCAAACTTCCAAGACCCTTGACTCCTTCCTTCCCCCCCCACAGCGAATCGCTTCAGCTCCAACCTTCTCCCTGTCCCCCCTGCCTCAGCATCCTAGATCTCTTCCCTTGCCCAAACACTCTTCCAAACCCTTAATTCAGCTCTGTTCCCCTCCCCCTCACCCCCAAACCTCCTTTCCCCAATCTGCATTTCCCACACTTGCCAACTCCCCCCATCCCAAAACAAACCTTGCCCCCACTCTCTCCTTCCACCACTTAGCCTGTATTTCACTGCTGCACTCTCCTTTCTCCCCCAATCTCTCTCTTTCTGTAGCGTACTCCCCACCCCCTGTCCCCAGGGCAGGATGGATGACCTCAGCACCATCAGCCTTCTCTCCTTGGCCATGCTAATCGGCTGTTACGTGGCAGGCACTATCCCCTTGGCATTCAACTTCTCTGAGGTAAGCAGCGGGCCTGGCTGTCTTCTCACTCCATGCACCATTCACTGCCGTTTAACTCTCTCTTCTCTCTCCACTGCTTTTTCAAGGCTGCTTCACTGTCCTGTTTCTTTGTGAAAATGTTTGATTTTATAAAATCAGTCTGGCTAATTATCTCCTAGTTTAGGTAATATTATCCGTCCGGTTTCAGTATAACGTGTAATTAAAAGGTTTTGTTCCTTTTTCAAACTGGTATGTTGTGATAGTTCTGCCTTTACCTATAACTCTTGTGCAACTAAGGCTGGGCGGGCCACGTAAAGAGTTTACTGGATTATAACAAGGGTGCTAGAAACCTGGTTGGAAACACTGTTAAATTCGAAGGAACTGTAGCCGAAGGAATCCACAAGCAAAAAAGCATAGTTTGCTTTTTGATTTGAAACCAGTTTTGAGCTTACAGTTAAGTAGATTTAATCTTTGTCCAACTGACTCCAAATGCACTCAGTCCCTTACAATATAGTGAAACACCTCCACATGCTTGTATGGTGGTATGTGTACATGTGCCAATGGCCTTTGAATTTGCGACCATGGGCTAAAGTGGAACCAGAGGTTAGGAACCTGGATGTTCGTATTTGAATGCTATTCAGTTACATTTACCGTTTGTCCAAGTCGAACTTCAGCTTGGCTTCCCTTTTTGTCCAGGTGCTGCACTTTGTTGAAGTATCGTACTTAAGTATTGGTATAGACGTGTGCATGTTTGCATTGTCCTGAGCTGCTAAACCAGTGAGCTGTGCTTCAAAGTGTGGGTATTGATGCTTGGCTTGTAATGCCTTGTACAGTCAAACAGTGTTCAACTGTTTGGATGTAGTTCCAGCACTTGTGTCCTACTGACAGTTTTACTCACTGGAAGTGAGGTGGCAGCATTTTCTTAAAACAGTATGTTATTTAAAATAACAAAGGAGAAACCTGCTCAGTTTTTAGAGCTTCTAATGGAATTGTGGGGCCGCAATCATTTTTTATCGATTATTTTTATTGAAAAGGAAGATTTTTGACAAAATTACAAAAATAATACAAACTAGTGTATTCCACTTTACAATATAATAACAGCACCAATATAAATTTAAAAAAAAACTAACTACTAATCTATTGTACAAACTACCAAAGCATAAAATAGGTTAGTCGATTCCCTACAGTGTGGAAACAGGCCTTTCGGCCCAACCAGTCCACACCGACCCTCCAAAGAGTATCCCACCCAGACCCTTTTCCCTCTGACTGACGCACCTAACACTACAGGCAATTTTAGCATGGTCAGTTCACCTGACCTGCACATCTTTGGACCGGAGCACTCGGACGAAACCCACGTTGACACAGGGAGAATGTGCAAACTCCACACAGACAGTCGCCTGAGGCTGGAATCGATGGATATCATACATTACTAACAATAAACAAGAAGGTAAATAAATAACTAGATACAGCTCAAAATAGATTTATATCAAGTGACAACAAAACCCGTATTTACACGAGCTTCTTCCTCCCAGGGGCCCCTGAACCAGCCGGAACCATTACCACGGCTAAGCAAAAACCCTGGACAATATGGCCAAAATATCTGTGTCAGTATAGTTCAAAAAGAGCTGCCATGTTCTATAAAATAATTCTGTTTTTTGGTGCACCATATTCGTGAGGAAGTCAAGGGGGATATATTCCATGACTATCCTGTGCCAGTTTGAAAGTCCCGGGGGACCTTCGAATACCCAATTCACGAAATAATTTTTCCTCGCACAAAAGGAAAGGATAGTAAATAATTTCTTCCCGTATTCGCCCAGAGAGGGAAAATTTGGGAAGGCCAAAAGTAATCCAATCTCAGTACCTAAAATCTTTGCCAAGGCATTCGCTACTCTGTCCCAGTACCTGTGGATCTTGTGGCATGTCCGTAGACAATGCGTGAGAGTGCGAACTTCGATTTTACATTTAGGACACACTGGGGACGCTTCAGCCTTGAACTTTGCGAGTTGTTCAGGTGCCACGTGAGCCTTGTGAAGCATCTTCAATTGAGTAGCCTGAGTTCTGTTACAGGTAGAGATCTTCCTGGCATTTTCCCTCATTTCTAAAGAGATTTCCAATTCTAATTCTTGATTCCAGGTTTTATATAACTGTTCCATGTCCTTCGATACCTTATTGCATAATAGTTGGTAGAGAGTACTGACTGGAGGGCGGACCCATTGGCCAAAGCACACTCCTTTCCCTGTCTGGTTTATAAGGATTGACTATCAGTGTGGTCGTCTTCTGTATAAAGTCTCTCAATTGAAAATACCGAAAGAGGTCCTTGATGGGCAGTCCAAACTTCTGGCCCAGCTGCTGGAAGGACATCATGACCTCCCCATCAAACCGGTCTCCCAAACGGGAGATACCTCTGGACTCCCAAGTTTTGGAAGTAGCATCAGTCAGCCCTGGCTGGAATCCTGATGTTCCCACTGTAGGGGTATAAGGGGAGGTTTTTGTTGCAGGTTACTCTCATCTTGTTGCATTATCCTCCAGGCTTTGATTGTATTTAATGCAATAGGGTCTTTAACAATAGTCCGTAGTAACCGTCACCTTGTCCATAAATAGTAGATTGATGAGGGGATATTTTGCTTGGGAAGTCTCAATATCTAACCAGAGTGGGTCTCTTGTGACCCACAATCAATCAGCTCCAAAAGATAATAGGGAGCTCAGTTGGTACCCCCTGAAATCCGGAAAGTCCAGTCCTCCCCTTGCTTGTGAGAGCTGCAACTTTTCTAATTTAATAAGGGGCCCTCTATGACTCCAAATAAAGGAGTCAAACCAACCGTAAAGCTTACACAATGCCTGTCTCGACAGCATCAGGGGCAGCATTCTCATAGGGTATAAAAGACAAGGTAGGATAGTCATCTTAACTAAGGCCACTCTGCCTAGCTAGGATATTGGGGAGATCTTCCCAGCATTGAAGGTCCTGCCTTATTTTCTCTAATAAGTGTGTGTAACTGGTTTTATATAGCTGACCAAATACCGGAGTAATGAAAATACCCAAGTACAGAAAACCTACTAGTGACCGCCGAAAGGGGAAACAAGATCCGTCCGGAAAATTGGATATACTGGCAAGGCCTTCCAATGGCATGGCCTCCGATTTCACAAAACTGATTTTGTAACCTGAAAACATATCACTTGAATTAAGCGGGACACTGATGTCAAAGGATCACTTAAGAAAAGGACCTCATCCGCATAGAGAGTAAATTTGTGCTTGCCTGATCCAACCACTGGAACCGTTATTTTAGGGTCAGTTCATGTAGCTTCTGCCAGTGGTTCAATCACTTGTGTAAATAATGTGAGAGAGGGCATCCCTGGCGACAGCCTCTGCCAACGCAAAAGCTATCTGAACTTAGACCATTGGTGATCACCGCTGCTTTGTGATCATTATATAATACTGAAACCCATTTAGTAAAGACCTCTCCAACACCAAATCGTTCCAGCGTATACAAAAGATATGACCATTCTACCCGATCGAATGCCTACTCGGGAGACAACTAAATCTGGTATCGCTCCCTGCTGACAGGCTTATACCGGATTTAAGATCTTTCTAATGTTATTAGTTGACCTGTGACCTTTTATAAACCCCGTCTGGTCCTCTTTTATCATGAATGGTAAAACCCTCTCCAATCTTAATGCTAACATTTTTGAGAGAATTTTAAATCCACATTTAATAAGGATATGGGTCCATATGCAGAACAGTCTTCTGGGGCCTTTCTCTTAAGAATGAAGGAAATATTTGCTTCTCTCAGCAAAGGTGGGAGGCAGCCCTGACTATATGAGCAGTTTTATATATGTTTATGTGTGGTCCGGCCAGTTCCCTTATAAATTTGTTATCGAACTCAGCCTGGAATCCATCTGGTTCGGGCGCTTTGCCACTCTGAAGCTGCCTCACCACCACCTGTACTTCCTGGGTTGTCAGGGGGGCATTCAAGATCGACACCTGCTCCAAGGTTAGGCCCAGGACGGCCAGATTTTTAAAGAAAGACTCCATCTTCCTAGTTCTATCCTCACAGTCCTGCGACTTAAACAATTCAGAATAGAACTTTCTAAAGGCTGCATTGCTCATTTTGCCATCACAAGTCAGGGTACCAGCACGCGCTCTAATGGACGTAATGGCTTGGGGAGCCTTTTTCTTTCTGGCAAGGTATATTAGATACCTGTCAGGCTTGTCACCGTATTCACATAATCTCGGCTTCGCAAATAATACCTCCCTCTTTGCTGTTTGGGTAAGTGCTATATTCACAGCTGCCCTAAGGGCTGTGCTCCTCTGTAGCTTAGTAATGGAAGGCCGATCAACATACACAGTTTCGGCTGCCTTCAGGAGAGCCTTGAGCAGACCCTGTTGCTCTCCCTTTTGTCTTTTCGGGGTCGCAGAATATGAGCTAACCAAGCCTCGCACGTATGTCTTAGCAGTCTTCCACGTTGTCGAAGGGTTACTGGCCATGCCCGAGTTGATATCCCAGAAGGTTTTAAATTCCTGCGAGAAATATTTAATGAACTTGCTATCCTTCAGTAAGAAAGGGTCCATATGCCAATGTCGGGGACCTATCCCATCATCACTAGTATTAACTTCCATGTATACTGCAGTGTGATCAGAAGTAGTGATATTACCTATTTTACAGGACAGTTCAAAAGGTCAAGGGGACAAAGAACATGTTGATTCTGGTATGGCACTTGTGTGGGTTAGCATAGAAAGTAAAGTCTCTACCCTCTGGGTGGAGACACCTGCACACATCGATCAGCCCCAGCTCCCTGTTCAGATCCGCCAGTTGCCTAGATCTCAGATATGCCCGCAGAGCTGCTAGGTATTCTATCCGTCTCTGGGTCAATGGTACAATTAAAATCTTCCCCCCCATAATTGTGTGGCGGACCCTCAGAGCCATCAACTTAGAGAACGCTTCTGTTACAAATTTAAAAGGGTGTGCTGGGGGAGTAATAAAGATTCAAAATCTTGTATTCCTCTCTCTATATTAGGGCTTTAATCAATATATATCGTCCAGACTCCTCTTTTATCTGGCTGAGCATTTGGAAGGGAAGATCCTTCTGAATAAGGATGGCTACTCCCCTACTTTGTGAGCTGAAAGGTGAAAAGAACACCTGGCCAAACCCACCCTGTCGCAGCGTCGAGCGCTCCTTATCAAGTAGATATGTCTCCTGTAAAAGGGCTGCATTAACCTTTTGTTAAGACTTGATAATATCTTTTTCCTTTTGATTGATGAGTGGCTTCCCTTGACATTCCAGGTGCACCACCTAAACGAATGGCTAGCCATGATCATCCAGGCAGGCCCGAGACCCCTCAGGAGGAAGAACCTTACCCAAAAGATATTGAATAAAGACCAAAAACAATTCACATATTAAAAAAAAACTTTTTAAAACAGTTAAATCAAAACTATTAAGAACTACTCCTGAATAAAAATACCAAAAAGCATATCCCCCTTACTCTCAGAGGGCACTACTACCTTCCAATAACCCCACCATAAACCTCTCCCAGCTAGGGCCCTGCCCTCGGCCCAGGCATTACAAAATTGAGTAAATAAATTCCAGTATCTTATAAAACAGGAGTTTAAAATTGGGGACCCTCCCCCCCCCCCCCCCCCCCCCCCCCCACACTATCACTTAGATACGCTTAACAAAACAACACAGGATAGAAATGTGTATGATCACAAAATTACAATCCCAGCCAATATTAAGCAACTAAATGAGAAAAAAATCCCACTCTGAGACATTCCTCAATAATCAAATAAACCGCACAAGCTATAGATCGGAGACCAAAGAAAGAACAAGGAACAAGCCCCGCCCACCCCCAGGGAAAGATGGGCAAAAGAAAGGTGGAGATAGATAGATAGACAAGGAGGTGGGGGGGGGGGCAAATAAAATCTTTATCCATACAGTTCAAGTCCCGCAGTCTATTTGAGAGCATCCAGGAATTCTTTTACTTTCTCAGGTGATCCAAAGTTATATACAGATCCTCCATGACTGAGGCGCAGCGTTGCCGGATATTGCATGCAGTATTGAATATCTAAGTCTCTCAGACACTTCACATTGTTGAATGCCCTCCTCTGGCGGACCATCACTGGAGAAAAGTCCTGAAACAACATTATCTTGGAGCCCTTGTACATCATGGCATGGGGACCCTTCCCCAAGACTCTGGAGGCCTCCAGCAGCATTTGTTTTTCCCTGTAACATTGATGTCAAACTAGGACCGGGCAGGGCAGTTGGTCCGACCCAGGCCGGCGCACAGCAACCCAGTGAGTCCGTTCAACCCGCACTCGGCCCAGCTCCAACTCCAATTTCAGTCTTTGTGGGAGTCATTGCTCCAGGAAATCCACAAGCTGGCCTTACCCCTCTCGTTCGGGAAGGCCCAGCAACTGAATGTTTTTCTGGCGACCTTGATTTTTGTCGATATGCCCCTCTAGGGTCCGGACTCGCCACTCCAGAGCCCTGACCCGACCCATGGATGACTCAGCAGCAGTCTCTGAGGCTGCGGCCTGTTGCTCCGCCCCTCCGACACGCTGCCTGAGTTTCTCGATCTCTCGGTCATGCTGCAGAAGCGTGACTGAGATCGACTCCCACCTGGACCGAGTCTCCTCGATGGGCGAGTCGATCTTCTCTCAGAGTTTAACGAATTCCGAGATCAGGCTCACCTCTGCAGGTCGGCCCCCGGAGGGGGTGGGTTAGTCATTTTAAAAAACACCAAACTGTTAAAGTTTGATGCAAAATGGCCAAGAGTGCTGGGCAAAAGCTATTTTAAGTCATTTAACAGGTGAGGTGGGGGTGGGCACCCCACTTTGCCGGAGTCTTGGGCCCTGCAGGCTCAGAGCTGCTGGGTTGCCGCCATTTTGATTCTCCGGCCATGTTCATTTACAATATGTACTAATGACTTGGATGGGGAAAGTGAACGTATATAGCCGAGTTTGTGGATGACACAAAACTAGGTGGGAAGGCAAGTGGTGAGAATGACCTCATCTACAAAGATATATAAGCAAGTTGAGTAAGTGGGCAAAAAGCTGGAGTATAATATGGGAAAATGTGTGCTTGTGCAATTTGGCAGGAAGGACAGAAGAACTGAGTATTATTTAAGTGGAGAAAGAACCGCAGATAGCTACAACAACAGAGAGGTTTCGGAGTCCCCGAGCATAAATCTTTAGCAAGCTAGCAAAAAAAGTTCCAGAAATCGAGAAGGTAAATTGAATGGAGTATATAAAGGTAGTTTTGCGAACACTTTCCTATGTCATGAACTAGTCAGACCACAGCTGGAATACTGTTATGAGTTTTGGGCTCTCATCTAAAGGTACTGGCATTGAAGGTAGTTTGTAGAGAAGGTTTGCTGGGCTGGAATCTTTAGGAAGATGTGAAAGATTTCAGCAGTCTGAAGTGACTGCTGAGTAGGGTTGGGCCTACACACACTGGACTTCAGAGGAATGAGAAGTGAAACATGCACAATTCTTGGACTTGGCTGGGTAGATGTAGAAAGGTTGAGTGGGTGGTGCTGGAAAAGCACCATTCCTGATGAAGGGCTTATGCCCGAAACATTGATTCTCCTGCTCCTTGGGTGCTGCCTGACCTGCTGTGCTTTTCCAGCAACACACACTTCGGCTCTGATCTCCAGCATCTGCAGTCCTCACTTTCGCCTGGATGTAGAAAGGTTGTTTCCCCTTGTTTAGGACCAGAGGCATAATCTCGAAGAGTAAGAGTTGAGGAAGAATTCCTTCAGAGGGCAGTGAACCTGTGGAATTCTTTAATGCAGAAGGCTATAGAAGCTGGGTCGTTAAGTGGATTCAAGGCTGAGAAAGGCAGATTTTTAATCAGTAAGGGAATTAAGGATTCTAGGGAAAAGCAAGAAAGTGGAGTTATGGATTAGAAAATCAGGTGTGATTTTGTTGAATGACAGAGCAGATGTGATGAGCTGAATGCCCTGCCTCTCCTTTGTCTTGTGCTGTTTTAACTTTGAGGCAATTTTCAAAAAGACAAATTGAAGTTCTTCAGTAGAAAATCAGTTTCAGGCTCTGAATTGACTTTAACTTGGGCTAAAAGGAAAACTATTCTTCTATAATGTTAGCATTACAGGTATGGTCAGTGTTTTGTTGGCCAGTGCGCGTTACTCTTAAACTGAATAGCTTTCTCTGCTATTTCAGAGAGCAGTGAATCGTCAATCGCACTTGCATATTCGGAGTCACATGTTGGCCAAACTGGGTAAATTTGACAGATTTCCTTCCCTAAAGAAAATCAGTGAAACAGATTCCATGTTTACAGCATAGAATCCTAGAGCTGTACAGCATGGAAACAGATCTTTCGGTCCAACTTGTCTCTGCCAACCAGATATCCTAAATTAATCTAATCCCATTTGTCAGCACTTGGCCTGTGTCCCTCTCAATGCCTTTTAAATGTTGCCTCCACCACTTCCTCTGCAGCTCATTCCATACATATGTGAAACAATCTGATGGCTATGCAGAGTGGTCACTAGATCGTCTTTGATTTTCTTAAAAATTCAAAACCAATTTGAGCCCATGTGCCCAGAACATTTTTCAGGGGCTTTAAAATTGCTAAGTTCAGAGACATACCACTGTACTCCTTTTACATCTTTACAATGAAGAGAGTGGGCCAGGGATAGTTTACCTATCTGTCTGAAGTCTTCTCTCTCTTTCCTTGAAAGCTACACCAGTAATGCATGTATTGTGCCAGTCCCTGCAAATCCCAATCTGTTGAAAATTGTGTTCTTTTCCTGTTGTTGTAATCAAGCTGTTTGATTAAACACACCTCCGTGACTTCACATGTTATGACACACCTCCATGACTTCACCTCCTGAGGTGGAATTTGAACTTTTGGCTCAGCAACAGGGATACTATCACTGTGCCCCAAGAGCCTTTGATAAGTAATTCTTTGGGTTAACTAAAGATGTCAGGTGCTTGCCACAACATTGATTCTTTCCTGTCTGACCAAAGGAATCTGTCAGGTATAATGTCTAGCTCGTGGTATCTGGTAAAGTGCTTTCCATGCCATGATATTGCCGTGCTCTTTGTGGTTTATCTGCATCTGAAATAAATGTTTAGTTGGCTTTAAAGTGCGTTCAGAGGACTGGTCACATCATTAGCATTGTTATGTTTTTGAAGCAAATGGAGGTTATTTTAGGCTGTGGAAAAATCTAACCAGTCCAAATGTTGCAATGTAATTCTCACTGCGCAATCATTTCCACGTCAACACTGATAAACACCAAAATAACACTCTTTTAAATGACACCTTACTTACTCAGGATTGTGACTGACCTTTAACTAGTCTCTAAAATGGCCCAAGCAATCCACTCAGTTCAAGAACAGTTAGAGAGGGACAACAAATGCTGACCTTGCCAGCGAGACCCATTTCCTGCAATTTTTTTTGGAAATGGAATATTGGAGAGGACAACTGGGAAGGTTAGGGATCCTGTTATTGTGCTGGTAAGGAAGAGGGCTCAATTTATAATGCAGCATCCCACCAATGCTCAATGGGCTGAGTGGTTCAATGAACACCTAGACTCTGACCTTCAAGATCTAGTGAGGTTCACTAAGTTGCTTCTAGAGTTGAGGGGGTTGGCTTATGAGGAGAGACTGAGTAGATTGCGATTATATTCATTGGAATTCAGAAGATTGAGGGGGGGATCTTATAGAAACGTATAAAATTATGAAGGGAATGGATAAAATCGAAGTAGAGAGGATGCTTACATTGGTAGGTGAGACTAGGACATGAGGGTATAGCCTCTAGATTAGAGGCCACAGATATAGGACTGAACGGAGAAGGAACTGCTTCACCCAGAGGGTTGTTAATTTATGGAATTCCTTGCCCAGGGAAGTTGTTGATGCTCCTTCAGTAAATGTTTTTAAAGCTAAGTTTTTTTTTAGAACAATGAAGGAATTAAGGGATACGGTGAGAGGGCGGGTAGGTGGAGCTGAGTCCATGAGATGATCAGCCATGGTCTTATTGAATGGCAGAGCAGACTCGAGGGGCTGGACGGCCTACTCCTGCTCCTCGTCCCTATGTACCTGCTTTGATAGGATCTGAAGACTGAACTGTTGTTAGTTTAGTGTTTTGATCTTCATACCTGACCCAGCTTTCTCTTTAAAGAAACAGTGATTTCTGCCAAATTCACTGTGTAGCAAAGTATCCCATGCTCCAGTAACCCAAGTAAAAGAGTTTCTGCATCAAAAACTCTTTGAAGTAAAAACATTGATTAAAAATAGTGAGGTAGGCATTGTATATCTAGACTTTCCAGAGGTGTCTGGTGTAGTGCCACACAACAAACGTATGTGGAAAAGAGAGGTACCGAAGCTGTGTTTCAGGGTTGGTGTTAGGGTTTGAGACATCTCCCAGGGGCTGGAGACAAATGTGCAGTGGGACTTGGGAGGGTTCTGACATTGCGGCCCAATTATGCACTAATGATGTATGCAGGATTAGAAAAGAGAAGGGTTCCGCATTCTCTGTGTTGAAGTAAGAGTTGATATTAAGATGGGTGATGTGCCACAGTTGCAGCTCGTGAGAGTTCTTGCTTGATCCAGGGCAAACATCTGCAATAAATGTTTAATGTTCAAGCAGCTTTGACTCGGTTCCTTCCACCTCCAGCTCCTAAAACTACAGCCACTGTGACATACCAAAGAAGAAGGAGAGCACCATCTGGGCTCTTTGTACCAGGCAACAGTAACATCTTTAGAGAGGATCTTACTGTCAGTGATCAGGGACAGGACTGTGTGACTGAGGCAAGCAAGGGGTCCCAGGGCACAGGAGCACAGGAGCCTCTGCCTTTTGCATATGAATATACACAGTGAAGCAGAAGTGGACCATTTGACCCCTTGAGTCTTGTCTGCTTTTTAATAAGGTAAGAATTGACCTGTTTGTGTTTAGAATTCCATATTCCCGTCTACCCCTCCAACTCTGCATTCCCTGCCTCGCAAGAATCTATCCATCTGTCTTAAAAAAATACTCAATGACCCCTCTTCCATCGGCACCTAAAGCAGGATTCCAAAGTGTCTCAATTCAGAGGCAAGATTTGGAGGAGCTGGTGTTGGATTGGGGTGGACAAGGTTTAAAAAATCGCGCTACACCAGTTATTAGTCCAACAGGTCTATTTGGGTGCACTAGCTTTCAAGAGGCTGCCTCTTCACCAGGTGGTTATGGAAATGACCAGATGACGCAAGATTTATAGCAAAAGGGTTACACTGTCATGGAGCTGTAATGATATATTAAACAACTTTGGTTAAAAATCATACAACACCAAGTTACAGTTCTTAAACAAAGTTAGATTGAGTCTTTCATCTTTTTAGAATGGGAAATGCTGTTTCAGGTTCTTTTGAGAATGTAATTCTGGGATTTATATATTAAAGTGGCATCAGCTCATCTAATAATAGGTGTTATCTCAGCTCAGACAATGCATTAAATGGGTGAAGGTAAAGTCTGTACCAACGTTGAGTCAATTCTATTCCTAAAGTGGGGCTTATAGAATGGGTGTTAGCAAGTTTTGCGAAGATTTGTAGCTCAGGTTGAAGTTCTGGTTGTAGGTTTGCCCGCTGAGCTGGAAGGTTCATTTTCATAAAAACTAACCTTCCAGCTCAGCGAGCAAACCTATATCCTTCCATGGGTTTATGCAGTTTTTGCATAAAATAAAATGTAATCCTGCGAATACAAATTCACCCCATAAACTTTTATGTGTGTACGTGCAGGAGAGACCTAGTGTGTGGGTGAGAGTGCATGTGGAAGTGTGTGTACGTGTTTGAGTGATGGGGTATAAGCCTGTGAGAGGGTATGTGTGTGGGGGGTGCATGTATGTGTGTATGAGAGAGGGTCTGCGTGAGTATATGTTAGAGTGTGTGTGCGTGTGAGAGAGAGAGTGTATAGTGCAGTGGGCTCACCTGTAGTGTGACATAAACCCAAGGATCCAGGTGAGGCCTTCCCGTGGGTATCCGCCTCTGCTTGGCCACTTTGCGTAATTGCTTGTCCTGAAGTCTGTCTTGGAGGATAGTCACCCGGAAGTCTGCGGCCGAATGTCTCGGACTGCTGAAATGTTCTCTGACTGGGAAGGGACACTCCTGCCTGGTGATTATTGTGCGGTGTCCACTCATCAGTTGTCTTGGCCTCTGCTCGCTCTCACCAATGCACTATGCCTCAGGGCGTCCTTGCCTGCAGCGAATGAGGTAGTCACACGAGTACCTGCCGCGTACATGGTGGGAGGTGTCCCCACGTGTAATGGTGGCATCTGTGTCGACACTCTGACACGTCTTGCAGTGGCTGCTGTGACAGGGTTTTATGGTGTTGTGGTTGATGTTACCCTGTAGGCAGTTTGCTGCGAACAACGATCTGTTTGAGGTTTGGTGGTTTAAAGGCGAGAAGTGGAGGCGTGAGGAAGAACTTGGTGCGGTGCTTATCCTCTTCGATAATGTGTTGCCGGCTACGAAGGACATGGCATCGTTGTTCAGCTCCTGGGAAGTATTGGACAACCAAGAGGAAAAGAAGACTCCCCTCTGTCCTCAACTATGTCGGCTGTTCCTAACTTTTAAACAGTGCCTCCGGTTCTGAGCTCACTCACAGCAGGAGCCATTTCCATGGCAACCATTTGAGAACATTCAGAATTTTTTGCGCTTGTATCAATTCACCCCTTTTTTAAAATTCTACTGGAAACAAACCAGTCTGTCTAATCTTTTCTCTGAGACAACCTGCTTGTTCCAGTCTAGTCCTCAGAACCACCCCAAACATATTTTCATCCATCCTTAAATGAGGAGATCAAAACTGTACAACGTTCAAGATGTTCTCTCTCGAATGCCCTGGAGTACGTAACATTCTTTTATTTCAGCTCCTCTTGTAAGAGAAACTAGCAGCCCATAACTCCTCTTGATTATCCAGAAAGTGAGGACTGCAGATGCTGGAGATCTGAGTCGAGAGTGTGGTGCTGGAAAAGCACAGCAGGTCAGGCAGGATCCGAGGGGCAGGAGAATCGATGTTTAGGGCATTAGGAATCCTGATGAAGGGCTTATGCCTGAAACGTTGACTCTCCTGCTCCTCGGATGCTGCCTGACCGGTTGTGTTTTTCCAGCACCACACTCTGCCCCTCTTGATTATGTGCTATACCTATGTACTATCTGTAAGTTATGCACCAAAACATATAAATCCTTCTGCACCCTTGAATTCTGCAGTCATCCTCTACAACTCTCCAAAAGGTTTGGAGTTATTTTTATCGAAATGCATAAGTTCCTGAGGGGACTTGGCCAGGTGGATGCAAAAAAGCTGTTTTCACTTGAGGTGCTTTAAAACTAAGGGTCATAGTTTAAAAGTAAAGGGTCACCCATTTAAGACTGAGATGAGGAAACTTTTTTTTTATCTCTGAAGGTTGAAAGTCTTTGGAATTCCCTTTTTCAAAAGGCAGTGGATGCAGAATCGTCACATATTTTTCAGGTAGAGGTAGATAGCCTTTCATGCCCATGGTAATTAGGGATCTATCAGTGATAGACAGGAAGTAGAGATGAGGTCAAAATCAGATGAGCTGTGGTCTTATTGAATAATAGAACAGGTTCGACGGGCTGAGTGGCCTATTGCTGTTTTTTGCTCATATGTTCATTTAAACATGATAGGCTAGCTCATCAATATAATCCTGACAATATTCCCATCCTCCACTATTGTTGTGCCTATTCTACTCGTCTCTACAGACATTGAGTGATGTATTCTAACCAAAGAGCACATCTTTCAGTTCTCCTGAGGAACTCTCTTATCATAACTGCACTTTTCAGAGTAGGTTTTACACTAGCAGTAATACATTTATTGTTGCCTGTCCATGCAATATTTACAGGCAATGTTAGTGATGGGCGAAGATGCCTCTCAAAACTATAGCCTTCTGAACATAAGTTTTTTTTTCCCAGTTTGTAACTATGCATAAGACTGAGTAGACCAGTCAGCTCATTGATCCTAGAGTGTGGTACTAGAAAAGCACAGCAGTTCAAGCAGCATCCGAGGAGCAGGAGAATCGAAGTTTTGGGCCTATTCCCTTCATCAGGAATAAGGCTGGGAGCCTCGGGGTGGAGAAATAAATAGGAGGGCAGTAAGGCTGGGAGGGAAGGTAGCTAAGAGTGTGATAGTGGATGGAGCTGGGGGTAATGGTGATAGGTCAGACAGGTGGGTGGAGCGGATAGGTGGGAAGGAAGGTGGACAGGTCATGAGGACGGTGCTGAGTTGGAAGGTTGGAACTGTGAGAAGGTGGGGGGGGAGGGGAAATGAGGAAACTGGTGAAATCCACATTGATGCCCTGGGATTGGAGGGTCCCAACGCGGAAGATGAGGCGTTCTTTCTCTAGGCTTAGGGTGGTTAGGGAGTGGTGATGGAAGAGGTCCAGGACCTGCATGTCCTTAGTGGAGTGTGAGGGGGAGTTGAAATGTTCAGCCACGGGGTGGTGGGGTTGGTTGGTGCGGGTGTCCTGAAGATGTTCTCTAAGGCGCTCTGGGAGTAGGTGTCCTGTCTCCCCAATGTAGAGGAGACCACATCGGGAACAACAGATACAGTAAATGACGTGTGGAAGTGCAGGTGAAACTTTGGATGTGGAAGGCTCCTTTTGAGGCCTTGGATGGAGGTGAGGGGGGAGGTGTGGGCGCAGGATTTGCAATTCCTGCGGTGGCAGGGGAAGGTGCCAGGATGGGAGGGGGGTTTGATAGGGGGTGTGGACCTGCGAGGGAGTCGCGGAGGGAACAGTCTTTATGGAAAGTGGGTATGGGTGGGGAGGGATATATATCCCTGGTGGGGTCCATTTATAGGTGGTGGAAATGGCAGAGGATGATGCAATGTATATAGAGGTTGGTGGGGTGGAAGGTAAGGACTGTGGTGTTCTGTCCTTGATGCGGTTGGAGGGGTGGGGTTCAAGGGCAGAGGTGCAGGACGTGGATACAATGCATTGAGGGCATCTTCAACCACGTGTGAAGGGGAATTTCACTCTTTAAAGAAGGAGGCCATCTGGTGTGTTCTGTGGTGGAACTGGTCCTCCTGGCAGCAGATACGGTGGAGGTGGAGGACTTGGGAATAAAGGATAGTGTTTTTACAGGAGGTAGGGTGGGAGGAGGTGTAGGCCATGTAGCTGTGGGAGTCAGTGAGTTTGTGGAAGATGTCAGTGTTGAGCCAGTCCCTGTTGATGGAGAGGCTCAGGAAGGGGAGGGAGGTGCCTGAGATGGTCGAGGTGAATTTAAGGTTGGGGTGGAATGTGTTGGTGAAGTTGATGAACTGTTCAGCCTCCTCGTGGGAGCATGAGGTGGTGCTGATGCAGTCATCAATGTAGTGGAGGGAAAGGTGGGCAATGACGCGAGCCTACCTAACCATTCTCGATCATGGCTGATCATCTCAGTGGCATTTTCTTACACTGTCTCCATATTCCTTAATCACCCAGTAGCTTAGTAGCTTATGAAATTTGTCTGCAAGTATGTTGTCTAGTATCTAACCCAATGCTTGGTTTCACTGTGGCAGTAGTAGTAATTTTGCTTGTAAACAAATGATTTCTTCGTCCATTTTAAAACACTTTGGAGTCGGCTGGTTTCCATCAGTTCTCCATTCCTACAGCGTGTAGTTGTCATTAATGTTACAGGGCGAGTGGGATAAATGGGCCAGTTCATTCACAGCTGGGCTGAATGGTCTGTTCTGTCTTTGACGTTCCGTATTCACCAGAAGCAGTCCATTTCCGAGTACTGCAAGCCCTGGACATTACACAGATTTGGGCTAAACAATGACCATCTCCGACAGGAGAACAATTAACCATTGGCCTTGACACTCAAGAGCATTGCCACCAATGATTGCCTCAGTGTTAATATCTTAGGGATCACCATTGACCAGAAACTGAACTGGACCAACAGGCTAAATGCGTTGCCTGCGAGAGTAGATAAGAGACTAGGAATCCTGCAGCACGTCACCAGCCTCCTGTCTCCCTAAAGCTTGTCCACTACCTACAAGTCATAAGTTCGGAGTGTGATGGAATACTCCCCACTTGCCTGGATGGATGCAGCTCCAACAACACTAAAGCTTGATACTAACCAGGACAAAGCAGTCCACTTGATTGGCATGCATCCATAAGCATCCTCTCCCTCCACGATCGACATTCATTAGCAACAGTGTGTACTATCTACAAGATGCACTGCAGAAATTCACCAAAGATCCTCGGACACCACCTTCCAAACCCACGACCACTTCCATCTGGAAGGACAAGCTCAGCAGATACATTGGAACACCACCAACACCTGGAAGTTCCCCTCCAACCCACTCACCATCCTGACTTGGAAAGGTATCGCCATCCCTTCAGTGTCGCTAGATCAAAATCCTGGAATTCCCACCCTAATAACAGATGGATTGCAGTGGTTCTGAATCATTTTAACCAATAATTCTTTTTATTTGTTGACTGTCAGTTTGACCATGTGGAACCCAACACCACAGGCAGAAATGGTTCAATTGTTTCTGCATTCTGGAAGAATGTTTGAATATTAAATTATCTTTATGGATTTCCATTAAGAAATGGATGCCGTGGTGAACACCACTGCCTCACCGCACTTGGGATCTGGGTTTGGTTCCATCTGTGGGCGACTGTCTGTATGCAGTTTGCACATTCTCTACAGTCCAAAGATGTGCAGGTTAGGTGGATTGGCCGTGTTAGGGGTTAGCGTTCAGGGGTGTGCAGGCGAGGTGGGTTAGCTATGGGAAATGAAGGGTTAAAGGGAGACAATCGGGAATGCATCTGGGTGGGATGCTCTTTGGAGGGTTAGTGCGGACTTGATGGGCTGAATGGCCTCCTACTGCACTGCAGGAATTCTTTGATTCTATTCTGAGAAGGTAGCTCGCCACCACTTTCACAAGGGCAACTAGGCATGGAAAATCAATGTTGGTTAGCCAGCGATACCAATGCTCCACGATTGAATGATTAAAAAAGGTGTTGCTTCTGGGTAGCGAAAGGTGGAAATTAATATTTGTAGAAAATGTTTGCTTATCTAAGATTACAAACAGATCTTGATCAATTGGGCCAATGGGCTGAAGAGTAGCAGATAGAGTTTAATTTGGATAAACACGAGGTACTGTGTTTTAGTAAAGTGAACAAAGGCAGGACTTATACAGTTCATAGTAGGGCCCCGGGTAGCGTTATCAAACAGAGCGTTAGGGTTTGGGTATACAGTTCTTTGAAAATTGCGTCGCAGGTAGAGTCATTCCAGCAGAGTTCTGGGAGACTTCTCCACAGTCATCACTACCTCAATGGTGGGAAAGATGCTGGAGTCTATTATCAAGGATGAAACTACGACACATCTGGATAGTAATAACAGGATAGGTCAGAGTCAGCATGGATTTATGAAAGGGAAATCATGCTTCACTAATCTTCTGGAATTTTTTGAGGGTGTAACTCTGAAGATGGATGAGGGAGATCCAGTAGATGTGGTGTACCTGGACTTTCAGAAAGCTTTTGATAAAGTCCCACATAGGAGGTTAGTGAGCAAACTTAGGGCGCATGGTATTGGGGGCAAAGTACTAACTTGGATTGAAAGTTGGTTGGCTGATAGGAAACAAAGAGTAGTGATAAACGGCTCAATTTCTGAATGGCAGGCAGTGACCAGTGGGGTACCACAGGGATCAGTGCTGGGACCACAGCTATTTACAATATATATTAATGATATAGAAGATGGTATTAGTAATAACATTAGCAAATTTGCTGATGATACTAAGCTAGGTGGCAGGGTGAAATATGAGGAGGATGTTAGAAGATTACAGGGTGACCTGGACAGGTTAGGTGAGTGGTCAGATGCATGGCAGATGCTGTTTAATGTTGATAAATGTATGGTTATCCATTTTTGGTGGCAAGAACAGGAAGGCAGATTACTACCTAAATGGAATCAATTTAGGTAAAGGGACAGTACACAGAGATCTAGGTGTTCTTGTACACCAGTCAATGAAGGTAAGCATGCAGGTACAGCAGGTAGTGAAGAAGGCTAATAGCATGCTGGCCTTCATAACAAGAGGGATTGAGTACAGAAGCAACAAGGTGCTTCTGCAGCTGTACAGGGCCCTGGTGAGACCACACCTGGAGTACTGTGTGCAGTTCTGGTCTCCAAATTTGAGGAAAGGCATTCTGGCTATTGAGGGAATGCAGCGTAGGTTCACGAGGTCAATTCCTGGAATGGCGGGACTACCTTACACTGAAAGACTGGAGCGACTGGGCTTGTATACCCTTGAGTTTAGAAGACTGAGAGGGGATCTGATTGAGACATATAAGATTATGAAAGGATTGGACACTCTGGAGGCAGGAAACATGTTTCCGCTGATGGGTGAGTGCCGAACCAGAGGACACAGCTTAAAAATATGGGGTAGACCATTTAGGGCAGAGATGAGGAGAAACTTCTTCACCCAGAGAGTGGTGGTTGTGTGGAATGCTCTGCCCCAGAGGGCAGTGGAGGCCCAGTCTCTGGATTCATTTCAGAAAGAGTTGGATAGAGCTCTCAAGGATAGTGGGATCAAGGGTTATGGAGATAAGGCAGGAACAGGATACTGCCTAAGGATGATCAGCCATGATCATATTGAATGGTGGTGCAGGCTCAAAGGGCAGAATGGCCTACTCCTGCACCTATTGTCTGTTGACCATATAGGAGACCTCTGCAGGACAACTTCGCTCCTCGAGTCAGACTGCAGCCGAGACGTCACTGAGAGGCATTCTGAGAGATGACACTGCAGTCAGCATGACTGGTCTGAACATCACTGAGACGATGGGATAGATCAGCCATGGTCTTAATAAATGGCAGAGCAGGCTTGACTGGCCAAATGGCCTACTCCTGCTGCTCATACCATGATACCTGCAAATTCCTCTCCACATCTCTCACCGTCCTGATATAGCACCATTTTACCGTCACTGGGTCAGTTCCTGGAGCTCTTTCCTCCTGGCCTTGCGGGTCTGCCATTACCAAATACACCGCAGTAGTTTACAGGAACCTCCCAATGGCAACTCAGGATGGGCAATAAATGCTGGCCCAGTTGGGAAAGCTTTTCGTTTTTAAAAAAAAACATCCATTCAATCCTGTTTTTCCATCTGCAGTCCTACAAGTTCATTTCCTTCTAGCACCTGCTCAAATTTCTCTTGAAATCATTAATCATTTCTGATTCCAGCACCTTTGTGGACAAAGAGTTCCAGGTTATTACCACATGCTGTTTTTTTTTAAAGAAGTTGTTTTCACAGTACCCTTAATCTTTTTGCCCAAATCTTGAAATCTATGCCATCTTTTTCTTGTATTAAAAGCTAATTGGAACAGTGTTTGTTTATCTACCTTATTCCAGCCTGTCAGTCAAATCTCCCCTCAATGTCCCATGTTTTGAGGAGACAAGCAGCTACATTGTGGGTTGATACAAGATGTATCCTGAATGATTCCGAATCAAACTAGGGTGGTTGAAGTTTTTGTTACCTGACAATATGTTATAAAGGATTAAATGCGTACGGTTGGTTCTGCTATAATGCACGTTTCTTCAATGCGAATTAGCTATAATGTGATTGAAGAATTCAGAATTAGAATCCCTACTGTCTGGAAACAGGCCCTTTGGCCCAACAAGTCCACACCGACCCTTCAAAGAGTATCCCACCCAGATCCATTCACCTACATTATTTACCCCTGACTCCTGCACCTAACCTATACAGGATCTGAACATTTTGGGCAATTTAGCCTGGCCAACTCGCTTGGCCTTGCACATCTTTGGACTGTGGGAGGAAACTGGAGCACCCGGAGAAAACCCACGCAGACACGGGGAGAACGTGCAAACTCCACACACAGTCGCCTAACGTTGCAATCGAACCCGGGTCCCTGGTGCTGTGAGGCTGCAGTGCTCACCACTAAACCACCATACCGCCCCTGAGAATCCTACCACTTGACCAACGAGCCAGCTAAATTTATACCGTTATTTGTCGAAGGTGCACCTTCCTTGCTTGTGTTGAGTATAACCTGATTCCAGTCCCGTTGGTTTAAATGGTGGTGTTATTACGTGATTTTCCTATAATACAGTATCATGTGGGAATGGAGCTATCGTGTTATCAGAGCAGACTGTGTAGTTATTTTACACGTTCCTGTCAGGGCCCTCAGTATATATTGGTATACTCAATGTTAACCCTCTTCCAACATCCAGTGGTACTGCCAGCAATTCAAGTAAAGTGTTTTTGTCATTGGAGAGCATTATTATTCAGAAAAGGTAACAAAATGACCAGCTTGAGATTTTTTTTTTAACTGTAATCTTAAATCTAAGGATCTCAAAACCCCCTTGATATTCCAGTGTGAAAATCTAATGGCAGACCCAGTTTATTTGTAATTTCTCTGTAGAATATCACCTGAAAGAATATACATTTCCACAGTGTTTTGCAACGTGACAGTGTCCCAAACTGATTTTTCAGCCAGTTCATTACATTTGCAGTGTAGTTGCCATTTTAATGTAGAAAACACATCAGTTAATTTGCAAGCAGCTCGGTCTCTCAAACAGCAGTGGGGCGGTGAATTGCCCGTTATCGTTCACAATGCAATCCAAAGAGAAACGGCCGATGCTGTTAATTTCTGAATGGATTAATACAGTGCTTGAAACTAGGTTGTGATTCAGACTGTTAAAGACCTGAGTTGTCTATGAAGCTGTTACTTCCTGCTTGGCTTGTTTGAGCGACTGCTTCAGTCGTACTTAGAGCAACCCCATGGCGTAATACATTTTCTGCTTACCATCTGTTATTTCCATTGGTTGCCAAGTTGGTGAATTGAGCAAAGGATACAAACTCCTGATGAGTCCAGGAATATTTAAAGGGCTTTGTGGAGGAACTGTTTGACTTAAAGGGCTATTAGTTTGAAATACTTGAAATGTTAACTCTTTCCTTCCACAGATCCTGCTAGACCTCTGGTTTCTCCAGCAATTTCTGGTTTTGTTTCAGATTTCAAGTATCTGCAGTTCTTTGGTTTATATTAGATCACAGAGTCTTAAAATTGATCGCTGTGGAAGTTGAATTATTTTTATAATGTTTAAAGAGTAACTGACTAACTACTTTTTAAAAAAAAGTCCAATTCCAGTAAGAGGTGGTGTGCACAATGACCTCTTTATGTGGCAGAAATTCCATACCTGTGTTTTCAATTTCCTTTTCTCCGGGTGCTCCGGTTTCCTCCCACAATCCAAAGATGTGCCAGTTAGGTGAATTGGCCATGCTAAAAATTGCCCTCAGTGTTTACGTGCTTTAGTCAGGAGTAAATGTAAAGGAGTGGTTCTGGGTGGGTTACCCTTTGGAGGGTCGGTGTGGACTTGTTGGGCCGAAGGGCCTGTTCCCACACTGTAGGGAATCTAATCTAGATCTCCTCTCACTCTTCCCTATTGTAATTCAAAAATTGAAAGTGTTTCTTTGTTTTTATTCCTCTCCAGGAAAGGTTGAAGTTGGTAACGGTTCTTGGCGCTGGACTTCTGTGTGGCACAGCTTTAGCCGTCATTGTTCCGGAAGGGGTTCATGCACTCTATGAGGATGCTCTGCATGGTAAGAGATAGATCCATGTCCCAGTCTTGTTCGCAAGCCCTGCAGAGCACAGAATAAAAGAAATGTGGCACCTTGTCCACCCTAAGGCAAGCAAAGTCGTTCTCGAGTCATGACCGCATTCTTCTGGTCACCATAATTTAGATGACAGTTTTTTGGCTCAAACCATCGTGAGAGCTGGTACAGGTTAATTGAAGCACCTAAAATCGAATTCTCTGCATTACTTGGACACTGTGCAGAGTTCAAGACTTGTGCATCTTGAGCAATGACATCGGCTAATAGAGCAATGAATAATCTGATCAGGGTACATAATGTTACTCGGTCAACATTTTCAAGTTGGAACATTTTCTCCTTCATTTTTTGCATGGTGCTTTGTCTGAGTTATAGTTCAGATAGAAAAGTTGTAATGTCCTTAGAGAAATGGAGTTTATGGAGCTGGATTATTTCATAGATGTAGTGGCACAAGGGCTAAACTGGGTACCACCATTTATCACCAGTAATTGCACCACCCAACAAGGTAACATACAATATTTCAGTAAATTTGATGTAGATTTTACCGCTATGAATTCCTGAGAGACAGCTTGTGCCAGAAACAATGTGCAGGATAATTTTCAGGACAGTTTCAAAAAACAAACTCGATAGATATACTTTACCAATAGTGTATCAGTCTTGCCAATTTGCAGGAATGAAAATTCTACAGCAGAAATGTTGACATTATCCTGGGGGATGTTTTTGATGGAATGCTGCTTGCTTATTCCCATATCTGCAATCCATTCAATGTAGTGCATAAATGAACAAGGGACAGCATTTGCTATCCTCCAGTCTTCTGGCTTTATTCCTGTAGACAATGATGACATAAAGATCAAAGCCAAAGACTCTGCAATCTCCCCTCTCCCTGGCTTCCCAGAGGCTCCTCGGATAAATCCCATCCGGCCCAGGGGACCCATCTATTTTCACACTTCCCAGAATTGCTAACACCACCTCCTTGTGAACCTCAATCCCATTCTGGTCTAGTAGCCTGTATCTCAGTATTCTCCTCAACAACATTGTCTTTTTCCAGTATGAATACCGACAAAAAATATTCATTTAGTGCTTCTCCATCTCCTCTGACTCCACACACAACTTCCCGCTACTGTCCTTGATTGGCCCTAATCTTACTCTAGTTATTCTTTCATTCCTGATATACTGATAGAAAGTGTGAGGATTTTCCTTGATCCTGTCTGTCAGTGAGTTCTCATGTACCCTCCTGGCTGCTCTTAACTCTAAATAAATATGTTCCACTATAAAGATAAGAGAACACGTCATTGTGGTTAACTAACAAAGTAATTAGACAAAGTGTCACACTCGAATGCATTTCCCTAACTGTGCAAAAATGCGTGGCAGGTCAGATGGTTGGTTAGAATAAGAGTATGGCATAACGGCTATAAGGCGAATCAAGGAAGAAATTAGACCATGAGAGGGAGCGAGCTCAGGATGGGTAGTTTTATACGAATATTTTAAAAGGAAAAGAGTAAATGAGTATTGATTCCCTGGAGGGTGGGAATGGGGAGTTGATTGTAGGTTGTAAGGACATCACTGGTTAACTTTGGACACATTTTGCCTCTTGTCTTCACAATGAAGGGCACAACAAAATCCCCAGTAATATCTTTAAATCAGGAGATGGAAAGAAGAGAGGAGTTTATAGCGAGTTTGCAATCGCAAGGGAAATGGTACGAGGAGCTGTGAGCTGAGAATGATCCCGTTCCAGCTGGTCTTCTTCCTCTGGCCTTAAAACAGGTTGCTCACGAGCTAGTGGCTCGTCTTTATTTTCCATTTTTAAAAAATAATTCCATCCTCGGTGACCTGAGTGTCACCGGTAAGCCCAGAATTTATTGACTATCCCCAGTGTCCTTGAGAAGATGGTGGCGAGCTGCCCTCCTGAACTGCTGCAGGGGTACAGGTGACCTGGCAGTAATGTCACTAGACTAGGGGTCACGATTATACACTGGGGGCATAGGTTCAAATCCCACCACGGCAGCTGTTGCAGTTTAAGTTCACTTAATAAAATTGGAAATTGAGAGTCGCACTCAGAAATGGTGATTTTCATTATTATTTTTAAAAAAAAATTCTGATTCACTGAAGTTCTTTTTAGATTAAATTAGATTAGATTCTCTGCAGTTTGGAAACAGGCCCTTCGGCCCAACAAGTCCACACCGCCCCTCCGAAGAGAAACCCACCCAAACCCATTCCCCTACCCTATATTTACCCCTAATACACCTAACACTACGGGTAATTTAGCATGGCCAATTCACCTAACCTGCACATCTTTGGATTGTGGGAGGAAACTGGAGCACCCGGAGGAAACCCATGCAGACACAGGGAGAATGTGCAAACTCCATGCAAACAGGCGGGAATCGATCCCAGGACCCTGATGCTGTGAGGCAGCAGTGCTACCCATAAAGGCAAGAAGAAATCTGCCATCCTTTCCCGGTCTGAACCAAACATGACTTCAGATCTATTATATTGCGGTTAACTCTTAATCGCCCTCTGAAATGGCCTGAGAAACCATCAGTTCACACTCAGTAAGAGAAGAACAAGAATTGGAAAAAGAACAATCTCGTATCGATATGGATGATGCGATGGCACAGTTGGTTATCATTGCCTCACAGCTGCCAGGGAGTTGAGTTTGATTTCCCCACCTGGTGGCTGTCTGTGTGGAGTTTGCACGTTCTCCTCATGTCTGCATAGGTTTCCCCTCGTAGTCCAAAAATGTGCAAGTTCGGTGGATTGGCCATGCTAAATTGCTCATCGTGTCCAGAGGTGTAAAGCTAATGGATTAGCCATGGTCAGTGCAGGGTTACAGCGATAGGGTAGGTCGTTCTTGGGAGGGTTGGTGTGGACTCAATAGGCCAAATGGCCTACTTCCACACTGTAGGGATTCTATGATTCTGGGTACATATGCAATGCTTCAGGGGAAGGAGAGCATGGCTAATAGCACTGCAGTGGACTAAACTGGTTCTGTAGTTTCTGAAAGTGGGACCTTTTGTTTTAATTATTTAAAACGTCTAACAGCACTGACAGAATCACAAAAAGAGGCCACTCAACCCTTTGTCTAATCTGAGGAGCAGGAGAATTGATGTTTCGGGCAGGAGCCCTTCATCAGGATGGCTTCCTCGCATGCTGTCTGACCTGCTGTGCTTTTCCAGCAACGCCCCCCTTGTCTAAGATGTCTCGTTTGAAACAGCTATTCAATAGGTCAAACTCTAACTTTTTTTTTCTCCACAGCGATGCAAATGTTTCTCTTTTTTAATTTGAATGTTATTCTTGACATTATAAAATGGATATGATGCTGGAGGCTAATCATAATGAGGATGGTGTGAATTGTAGAAATGTTTTGTGCGCTGGCAGGTATTTGGAGTTGCCCACGTCCCCTCAGTGAATTGCCTGGTGCCAAGTCAGATGATGAGACTCAAAGCCCTGCTACAGACAGCAGTGTTCACGACAGAAAGGTAGCAGGGCAAGTTTGCTGAGATTCGCAACGACTGCAGCTCTGGTCATCGGGTGTGATTGAAGATGTGCTAAATCAGCGTGACTCAGCAGTGACCTGTGGTTTGTGAGGCCGTGTAGGCTTTGAACATCGCAGCATACGGGCTACAGGGAAGGCTCCCGCTCTCGTTTAATCTGTTTTCCTTCTACTCCCTCAGATAAACACACCCATGGAGGTGAAGCAGAGAAGGTGGAGGATTCGTTAAAGACAGGACAGTCAGCAGAGACTGAGCACGATCGCGAGCATATTGCTTTGCACGCCTACATTGGGGTTTCGCTGGTCCTGGGCTTTGTTTTTATGCTGCTGGTCGACCAAATAGGCAGTTCTCACATGCACTCCAGTGAGGGTAAGAGACACTTCAAATCTCGCTTGCTTTTTCCACCCAGTGAGCTACCACCTAAGGCTGGACTCTTTTGATCTTGGTTGGCATCCCTACCTGTGACAGAACGCTGGCTGCTCGCCTCGGTGGGCGGGGGGAAGAGGAGTATTGCTGGGCCACTGGGGTGAAAGGAGGAGGAGGGGAGGCACTTTGGCCAGGAGTGGAGGATAGAGGAGCATTGGAGGGGGGGATCTCTGAAGGGGAGCCTTGTGGGGAGGGAGGGGGTTTGTGTCGGAGTGAGGAGGTGGGTGAGATTGGGGCGGAGGAGTGTTGAGTCAGAATTGGTGGGGGTCCTACCAGAAGGAAGGTGGAGGAATTGGATCTGGTTAGAGTCGAGGATGATCTGACCAGGAGGCTAGTGAAGTGGCCAGTTTTATAGTTAGCCGTCAGTAGGAGCACATTTCAACCCCTCTGACTTTTGTCAACTAACTGTGCCCAGGTAAGCGTATATTTAATGCAATCTTGCTACCACCTTTACCACAGCTTTGTAAAGTCGTGTTTTAAAGTTACAGTAACAAGTGTTTTTCCCAAATGTTACCCGTGTTCCCAAAAATCACCTTGAGTGAATCAGGTTTCTTGCGTTCTGGTTTGATTCTGATGTAACCGATTCTGATGTATGGATGTAACCGAACCAAATAGCATTACAAACACTGATTCAGTGCATCTGGTTCCCTTCCCCTGTCTGTTCCCCAAAACCAAGTGAGTTATTTGAATCTGTTTGCATCATCCTTTAAATCAGTGCATTCCAGATTATGACAACTCCTGTACAGTAAAATGTCTCCTCAGTTCACTCCTGCTTTTACCCATGACTTTAAATCTGTGACTTCTGGCTAGAAGTCCTCAGTATTCCTACCAATGTGAATCATTTTGCTCTTCGGAGTGTGTTATATTTTATCTGGTGTTTCTATCCACTTCACCAGTCTATCTCTGCTCTCTCGAAGTCTAACATGATGCTTCTCTCATCTAACTGTATTTGAGTTTCATGTGCAACCTTTGAACTTATTGACGTATACCAACAAGAAATGTCCTTCCACCTGATTCCAGGAAGTTGTCTCTTCTACAATGGAAAGGGTTTGGACATTCGGAAGACTCTGTATTGCATTCCTGATGAAGGGCTTGTGCCCGAAATGTTGATTCGACTGCTCCTCAGATGCTGCGTGACCTGCTGTGCTTTTCCGACAGCACACTCCCGCCTCTGATCCCCAGCGTCTGCAGTCCTCACTTTCTCCCTGTATGTTGCATTTGGAGACTTTTTTTTTAACCTGCCTTCCTCGTATGAAAATATTTGATTTTGCTCTTAAGTAGCCTACTCTAATTTTCAAATTACTTGTACTGACTTTGTATTCACCCACACGAGGAAACAGTTTTTCTGCATTTACCTTTATAAATACGATATTGAGTCAAACAGCTGACTTAGGTCATTCTATAGTCGTCTAAACTCAAGGGGATAAAACATCCATACGAACCATTCTCATTGCTTAATAGTTTAAATCTCTGGTATCGTTCTAATGAATCTTCACTACGTGCCCTCCAAGGTCTCTATGTTCTAAGTGCAGTGTCAAGAACTGAACACAGTTCATTAGGTGGCTTCTGACCAAAATCTGGGTAACACTTCTCCCCTTCCACACATCAAAACTCCTGCAAAATACTAGCCTGTGTGGCTGTTAGCCTTATTTGTGAAGCGGCCTACTCTGTCATATTGTGTTAGGAGAGGTGAAACAGTAGTCCACCCAGCTGCAGGCTGCTCTGGCCTGTAAACCTGAGATTATTTCGGGAAGTTCCTAATTTCTGGCCTTTCAGGACAGGCACAACTGATTTTTGATTAGGTTAGATTCCCTACCGTGTGGAAGCAGCCCCTTCAGCCCATCAAGTCCACACCGACCCTCCGAAGAATAACCTACCTAGACCCTGACTAATGCACCGGACACTATGGGCAATTTAGCATGGCCAGTTCACCCTGACCTGCACATTGTTTGGACTGTGGGAGGAAACCCACGCAGACATGGGGAGAATGTGCAAACTCCACACAGACAATTGCCAGAGGCTAGAATCGAACCTGGGACCCTGGTGCTGTGAGGCAGCAGTGCTAACCACTGAGCCATTGTGCCGCCCCTAAATTTTTCTCTAAATTCCGAAAATTACCGTTAGCTCCATTACACACAGAAAAACCTAATTACAACTGGTGCTGCATTGGAAAAATAATTTGTAATAGCAGTTGTAAGACAGGCAATATGTATGCAGTAGTCTCTGGAATAGCAACATTTCTGACTCTGTGGTTGCAAACTCTTGAATGGTTTACAGAGTGTATATTACACAGAAACAGACCATTCCTTCCAGCTAGTCCATACTGGTGTTTATGCACCATTCATATCTCCTCCTGCACTTTGAAATTTAAGTAAATGTCTTATCTAAGGGGCTAGACACCAGTGGTATAACAGGACCGAAACACAGCATGGAATCCAGTTTGGAGAAACCAGAACGGTTCATAGACACCAGTGGCATCTAAATAGGCAGAAGGGCAGATCGATCAATGCAATGGTTCCTTTATGAAAATGAAGGTATTCAACTGAAATAATAGAGACTGCAGTTAGATTTTGAGGAGCTCTCTGCACAATTTATTTTGTTTCTGATCTGTCTTTCAGATCCAGAAGCTGCACGAACTGCCAACACCAAGATCACCACCACACTCGGACTGGTGGTCCATGCAGCAGGTAACACTAAATTTCTCTTGTTGTGCGATGACGTTTATCAGCTCCATGTCAGCATTGCCCATGTTACGTCTGAAACGTTTCAAACAGTCTCAGAGCTGAGAGGGCACTCTCGTAGCTCTCATTGTGCAGACTACTGACATGTCATCTATTCAAACAAATCATGAACTGAATCTAAGCTTGGAACATGCCAAAATACTTCCAGTCCACTGCCCCTTGTATCAGCTACCTGATCAAAATATTGTCCGACAGTACAAACTGGTTTTTAAAGTGGCTGTTATTATACAGTCTTTTGTGATAGCCCTTTTCCACCCCATTTTGTCCTTATTGCTTGATGCTGCTGAAATGTCGATACTCAGCATTTTATTTTAACCTGCACTGGTCCTGCTATTATTCCTTATGTAACCTAATTTCCCTTCGATTTCTTCGTCTCACAACTAATGAAAGAGTTTTCTGCTCGCAGCTTAGATACAGTTTGAGTCCACAAAGCACTTTTGAACGGTTTCTTTTTCGGGTTGCATTGGACTAAGCAATCTCAAATTGATGTAACTAAATCAGACCTTGCTGACTGGATCAAATCCACAACCTTACTTGTCATTTATTTTTGGAACAGAAGGACAGTATTTGGTCCATCGGGTATGCTGGTTCTCTGAGAAGCAATCCAGTCAGTTCCACTGTTGTGAGCAGCGAGTTCTAGGTTACTACCTCATGTGAAATAGCTCTTCCTCGCCTTTAACTCTTTCCCAAAACCTAATTCTGTGTCCTCGAATACTTTTGCTGTGAACGAATGGAAACCTGGATTCCTCGCAAACCTTATTCAAACGTTTGTCCAATCTCCCTTCAATTTCCTTTGCTGCAGGGAAACCAAACCCACCTTCACCGATCTAACCTTGTAACAAACATTCTCATCTAAGTCAACCCCTCGAAGACCTTTGCATCCCTCTCACAGCGTTGTGATTAGAGTGGTATGCAATACTCCAGTTGCCGCTTAATCAGCGCTTAATAATAGTTCAGCATGCCTTCTCTGGTTTTTGTACTTGGTGCCTTTATTTATGAAGACCAAGACCCCATATGCTTCACTAGCTGCTCTCAGTGTGTCTTGTCACCTTCAAAAACAAAAATCGGTGATCATGCACCACAAGTCCCTCTGTTCCTGCTCATACTTTGAGCTTGTGCCGATAAGTCAGTATGCCTCTCCCAATTCCTTCTGCCAACATACCTGAGCCTGCGCATCTCTGTACTGCATCAGGCTCCATCTGTCACTTGTCCACCCATTCTGCTAACCTTGTCTTGTTGCAGACAATTCGTATCAACTTGACTGTTTGTCACTCCTGCTGGATGTAGCGGTGCAGGTAGTGCACGGTTTTAAGTTCAACAATGTGCTATTTTACCACAGGCCCTGTTTACCTTTCGCTGTGGACAAAGCTTGTGGAAAAGACAGCCCTGGATATCCACTACAAATTGTGCCTATTGGGGTATTTTAAGCCATTAGAGTCATAGAGACGTACAGCACGGAAACAGACCCTTCGGTCCAACTTGTCCACGCCGACCAGATATCCCAACCCAATCTATTCCCACCTGCCAGCCCCTGGCCCATATCCCTCCAAACCCTTCCTATTCATGTACCCATCCAGATGCCTCTTAAATGTTGCAATTGTACCAGCCTCCACCACTTCCTCTGGGCAGCTCATTCCATACACGTACCACCCTCTGTGTGAAAACGTTGCCCCTTAGGTCGCTTTTATATCTTTCCCCTCTCACCCTAAACCTATGCCCCTCTAGTTCTGGAGTCCTCCTCCTCCCCTCCCCACTTTTCCCCCCAGGGAAAAGACCTTTCAATCTAATTTTTTTCAGTTTTGTACTGTTGGTACATTGTCCTGTGTAGTTGACCGCAAAGTGCAGTGTCTTAATTGAACTTGCAATTTCAAAAACAGTTTAGCTTTCTAATCATCCAGTTATTTTTTTTTAAAAAAGAATTGAGTAACTGGCAGTAAAATGAGCCATTTCAGTTGCAGGTTTGCCTGCTGCAGGCAGTTATTGGGTTTGAAGCAGTGATTTGATTTCTGTGTTCCCCTGCAGTACCTAGTCTTACCTCTTCCTTTCCCTTTATAGCGGATGGCATTGCATTGGGTGCAGCAGCTTCCACCTCACAGACGAGTGTACAGTTGATTGTATTTGTAGCTATTATGTTGCACAAAGTAAGTCTCCACATCTTGAATTTCCTAGTTTTTGTTTAAGGTGTGCCATATTTCTCTTTCTCTCTCATTGACTGATCATTTGAGCCCTGTCTTGCACTGTAGTGGCTACCGTTCTGGAATTGCCAGTGGCTGAGATGTTTCAATCCTATCGAGGAAGGTTATGCAGTTAAACCCTGCTGTATTTTTTAAAACGGTTTGAGATAACCCAGCAACTGCCCTTTTTTAGGAAGGAAACCTGCCGTTCTTCCCTGGCTTGGCTTACAAGTGGCTCCCCACCCAGTGTCCTCTGAGCAAGCCACTCATTTGTAGCCAGCATTGCAAAAAGAAACGTCCAGTAAGAATATAAATGCACATCCTACCCAGCATTGATCTAGCAGACTTAACGCCAAGCTTGGATGGCTTGAAAGATTGCAACACTTAGAAGAGTCATTCCATGAACTATTAGAGGGGCGAAACGGTGGCTCAGTGGTTTAGTACTGCTTCCTCACAGCGCCAGGGTCCCTGGTTCGATTCCAGCCTCGGGCCACTGTCTGTGTGGAGTTTGCACATTCTCCCCGTGTCTGCGTGGGTTTCCTCTGGGTGCTTTGGTGTCCTCCCACAATCCAAAGACGTGCAGGTTAGGTAAATTGGCCGTGTGAAATTGCCCGTAGTGTTAGATGTATTAGTCAGGGGAAAATGTGGGGAAGTGAGTCTGGGTGGATTTCTCTTTGGATAGTCAGTGTGGACTTGTTGGGCCGAAGGGCCTGTTTTCAATCTATAGGGATTCTAATCAAGAATAGCAAAGAGTCTGCTAAACATACATACTCTGAGAGTGTAGCAGTATCCCAGCCTCCTCCGTCATTAGTCATTCAGATCTTCCGGCCCCAATAACAACAACTATTGAGTGGTTTGTTACAGTTGTTGTGGAACGCCAGGCTCCAGGGAGCAGGAACCCAGAACTTGTGGTTGAACAGAATGGCCCTGTGGGAGCGCACACTGATAGTGCCACCCATGACCTGTCAGCACCTGACTTGGCCTGTTTGCAGTGTCTTCAACCAGTTGTTTCAGTTAATTTTATTTGGGGCTCCTCCTGCGAACGTAATGTTTCCACACTGTAAGTAATCTAATCGAATCTAAATGTTTGCTGCAGAAGTGCATTTCTGTAAATCAATGAAAGCATCAATTATCTGGCAACCCCAGCTCACCTCTACCCTTTGGGGCTGTGCAATTCAGCTGAAATTTCAAAACTGACTTGATTGGTTGTGAAATGTTTTTGAATGTTGTAAGGTAGTGAAAAGCACGACATAAATCCAAGGTTTTCTTACTAATTACTTTACCACTACCCCGTTCCTTCCCATTTCTCATTTAAGTGATGTGCAAACTCTAATGGATTTTCCGCTATAGATAATTGATATTATACAAAGTCACTGTGTGCAGTACGTACAAACAGTATGTTCCTCAGAATTCTCGTTTTTGACACCGTCCAAAATTCTTCAAAAATGACACAAAGGCCTCCAGCCAACTGTCAATATTTTTCTCGTGGAATGAGGTAGAACTCCTGTATGACTGCAATCCTCTGTCATCTTCATCCAGCAACCTTTTTGTAATTTACATGTGTAGACCTTGTTGGGAGGTGTTGACAGTGAGAGAAGGCCTTGAATTTATATAACACCATCCACTGTTTTAGACCACATGCAGAAACACTTCTCAACTAATGAAGAATAATCCTGTTTGTACAGTGTCGAAAACTCAGAGACCACAGACACTAACAACGAGTAACTAGTTCAATATAGAGTTGTGAAATACGTTATATTCATGCTAAACCGTACTTAGGATCTCTACTTCCTCATCCATCAAAACAGCTCCTTCAGTAGAGCAACATTCGCACAGTATTGCATAGGAGGTTCCCTCTAGGTTTTGTGCTGGTGTTTCTAGGATTGGTCTTGAACCTGGAGCACTTGAGTGTTAGCAATTGAGTCACAGCTGACACCGTACTACACTCTCAGGCAAAGTTTGCATGGTCACGTGCAGTTGCTGCCAGACGTCATTGGTTAATAATCAAGCATGGGAACCTGGGTCGGCATTTTGGATGAGGCGTAAAATTGTAGGAAAGCATACTTAATCCATCCCAGTATTCCTCTCCTCTTCTTGTTTTTAGGCTCCTGCTGCTTTTGGTTTGGTTTCGTTCCTTATGCATGCAGGCCTCGAAAGGAATCGAATCAGGAAACACCTTCTGGTGTTTGCTTTGGCAGCACCTCTGCTCTCCATGGTCACTTACCTGGGCCTGAGTAAGGTATGTATGCTGAGGTCATAACCTGTTCATTTGCCAGGTGAAAGTGTACTGCAGCTTGGATGTCAAAATACTACAATATGATGACTACCCTGTCAGCCGTGTGCTGCAGGCACTGAGGTTCTGAGTCGATCGATCTGCTTTTCTGCATCACTTGATAAGGGGTTGGCCAGGATCCCTGGAGAACTCCTTGCTGTTGTCTTTAATAACCAACCTGAACGGGCAGTCGGGGTCTGTGTTTTATCATCTCCTCCCATAGGATCCTTGACCTTCCCGAAACTGCTCTTGAAGACGTTGGCCAGGTTTTAGCCTGATGCTTGAATATTTCAACCCGTGACTGTAATGCAGATGTAGGAATATTGCCAAGTCCGTTAAGAGAGCTGTGTGACTTCTGGGACCCTTTCAGGCACTAGCTGGTTCTCAGTCCAAGTAATAGAGTCATAGTCATGCAGCATGGAAACAGACTCTTTGGTCCAACTAGTCCACACTGACTGTGTCCAAACTAAACTAGTCTTGTTTGCCTGCATTTGGCCCATATCCTTCCAAATCTGTTCTGTTCATGTACTTATCCAAATGTCTTTTAAATTTTGTAATTGTATCTGCATCCAACGCTTGCTCTGCCAGTGGGTTTCCCCTGGGTGCTCTGTTTTCCACCCACAGTCCAAAATTTTTAGATTAGATTCCCTACAGTGTGGAAACAGGTCCTTCGGCACAACAAGTCCACACCGATCCTCCAAAGAGTAACCCACCCCTACATTCACGCCTGACTAATGCACCTAACACTACGGGCAATTTAACATGGCCAATTTACCCTGACCTGCACATCTTTGTGTGCTTTGGGAGGAAACCGGAGCACCCGAAGGAAACCCACGCAGACACTGACGGTTGCCCAAGGTGGGAATTGAACCCGGGTCCCTGGCGCTGTGAGGCAGCAGTGCTAACCACTGAGCCACCGTGCCACCCCAAGTTGTGCAGGTTAGGGTGGATTGGCTGTGCTAAATTGCCCATAGTATTCAGGGGTGTGTTAGTTAGATGCATTGGTCAGGGTAAATATAGAGAAATAGGGTAAGGGAATGGGTCTGGGTGGGTTACTCTTCGGAGGGTCGGTGTGGACTTGTTGGGTCAAATGGCCTGTTTCTACATTGTAGGGATTCGATGAAGTTCATTCCACATATGAACCACTCTTTGTACAAAAAAGCTGCCCCCCATATCCTCCTCAAAGCTTTTTCCTCTCACCTTTAAAAAAAATATGCTGCCTAGTTTTGAACTCCTTCACCTCGGGAATAGACGTTTATGGTTCATCTTGTGTATTTCGGTCATGATTTTCGAAATCTCCAAGGTCACCCCTCCCAACCTTCTAAGCTCCGGTGAGAAAGGTCCCAGCCTATTTTTATAACTCAAACCCATCATTGCCAGCAACATCTTGGTAAATCTCTTCTGAACTCTCTGCGGTTTAATAATATCCTTGCAATAGCAAGGATCCCAACTCCGAGACTCAGTGGTCTGAGTTATGAGGGCAAGTGTACTAAATACCTTCTTAACCACCCTGTCTACCTGTGGCTATTAATGACCATGCAAAATAGAGGCAGCAGATTATGCTGAATGCTAATAAATTTGGGGAAATTTGCTAGAACTGCTTGGGAGGATTTAAACTAGTAAGGTGGGAGGGTGGGACCCAGGGAGATAGTGAGGAAAGAGATCGATCTGAGACGGGTACAACTGAGAACAGAAGTGAGTCAAACAGTCAGGGCAGGCAGGGACAAGGGAGGGCTAATAAATTAAACTGCATTTATTTCAATGCAAGGGGCCTAACAGGGAAGGCAGATGGACTCAGGGCATGGTTAGGAACATGGGACTGGGATATCATAGCAATTACAGAAACATGGCTCAGGGATGGGCAGGACTGGTGGCTTAATGTTCCAGGATACTTTTAACCACAGACCCATTCACACCAAAGTGGGCATTAAAGATTCAATGGCACAATTCGCACTTGCCGCACAACCAAACCCTAACAGTTATTTTCCACTTGCAGCCTGTGAAATGGCTGGTGATCAGTTTGTTGGTGCTGCTAACCGATAGAGGGAACTGGGCCAGAATGCCAGGAGAATGGCCCTCATCTGTGAATTGTGCCATTGAATCTTTAATGCCCACTTTGGTGTGAATGGGTCTGTGGTTAAAAGTCCTACCTGAACGTGCCCTCTCACCACAGCGCACCCTTGCAACTTCACTGGAGTGCCAAGTCCATTAGTGAACTCGGGTGAAAATGTGAGCACTGGGGGGTCAGGCTGACCTTGTCCTGGATAGAAATCTTTTAGATGGCAATCAGGGGAGGAAAGTTGCACTCTTTCTCTATTCTGTCATAGGACCAAAAGGTGGCCATTCAGCACTTCAATCCTGTTCTGCTATTCATTTCGATTTATAACTGACCAAAACTTCACTCTGTTTACCTGCTTTGATTCAAAACTTTTCATATTCTCATCTAATAATCTCATGTTTGAAATTTCAATTGACTGTGGAAGGAAATTTGATTAGCTTCCCTACAATGTGGAAACAGTCCCTTCAGCCCAATAAGTCCACACTGACCTTCTGAAGAGTAACCCACCAAGACCCATTTAACTGGTTGCTATATCCCTGCTTTTTTTTTTGTGTGCAATCTTGCTGTATTTCCCTTCGTTGAAACACCTACTGTGCTCCAGACCTGCTCCTGCCGCTGTGTTGTGCTTTGGGACATTCGGATGGGGTGGAAGGTGCTATATCAATGCAAGTCTTCATGTTCAATTTCGGCAGAGATGTGCTTTTTTTTGTTTCCTAATTGCTGTTAATTTAATGATGCTATTAAGAGGTGGCTGTGTGCTTAGAATCTGGTTTGAAACTGTCCAACTGCATTTGATCACCCCTTCTCAGAATTATTACAGTGCAGAAGGAAGCTATTCAGCCCATGGCACCTGTGTCTGTTCTATTGGCTTATCCCAATCCCTGTGCCCTATTTCTATCCATATAACCACCCAGTACCCTCTTGAATGCCTCAAATGAACCAGCCTCTGCCACATTCTCAGGCAGTGCATTTCAAACTCCATGTGGAAAAGTATTTTCTCACATCAACCTTGCTTCATTTGCACATCACTTTGCCTTCTATGTCTTCTCGTTCTTTGATCTTTTAGAACGTAAATAATTTCACCCTGTCTGCTCTATCCAGTCCAGTCATGATTTTGAAATCAGACCTCCTATTAGCCGCCTGTCCAGGGAGATCAGTCCCAGACTCTTCAGTGTACCCTCAGCTGATGGCTCCAGGTTTGAGAAACAATCTTGTAGACTATATCCAATCCGTTCACCTCTTTCCTAGAATGCGGCTCCCACAACTGTATATAGTATTCCAGCTGAGTTCTAACAAGGGTCTTGGATGAATTCATCACCACCTTGTTCTTGTACTCTGTGCCCCTATTAACAAAGTCAGGAATACTGTCTGCTTTATTAACTGCTCTGTTTATCGTCAATAACCTTCACGTCTGTTTCTACAACTTCTTCAGAATTGTACTCCCGACGTTATGTTGTCTTTCGATGTTCTTCAAACCAAAGTGCACCACCTCATCCTTCTCTGCAGTGAGCCCCGTCTGCCACCTTATCCACCCACTCCATCGATTTGTCAATGCTCGTTTGGAGCTCGACACTCTCCCCCTCTCTACAGTTCTTCAGAATTGTTCCCTTCGCACCACTATTTAGAGCATTAACACCTATCAAGAAAATTGGCGGTTCCAATGTTGACCTCTGGGGAATGTGGCCACAAACATTCCTTCAGCTTCAAAATACCCACTGACCATTCCTCTGTTTTCTGTCACCGCCCAATTTTGTATCCATACTGGCACTGTCACTTTCATTCCATGGTCTTCAGCTTCCCTCCAGCCTGTTGTGAGGCACTGGATCAAATGCCTTCTGGAAATCCGTGTAAACCACATTACCTTAACCAACCCTTTCCACTACCTCTTCAAACAAACTTCAAGTTGGTTAAACGTGATTTCCCCTTTAGAAATCCATGCTGTCTCTTCCTAACAAGTGCACCCTTTTCTATGTGACTGCTGATTTTATCTCATACCAATCAATTTTGAAATCAAAAACCAAGGATATTTGCCGCGGTTTTTTAGAACGAGAGAGTATTTATTACACTGCACAATCACTTCCATCTAGAAGGATAAGGGCAGCACTACCTGCAAGTTCCCCTCCAAGCCAGTCACCATCCTGACTTGGAAATACAGCATTGTTCCTTCAGTATCACTGGGTCAAATTCCTGGAACTCCTTCCCCAATGGCATTTTTGGTGTCTCTACATATTGTGGGCTGCAGCAATTCAAAGCAATAGCTCCCCATCACCCCCTCGAGGGCAATTAGGGTCAGGCAAAAAAAAAACTTAATGCTGGCCCAGCCAGTGGCGCCCACTGGATAATAAGTGTCCGCTGAATTAATAACGCGCGTTCTCTTCTCCTCTTGTCCGATTGTAGAGCAGTAAGGAAGCACTTTCGGATGTGAACGCCACCGGAATAGCCATGCTGTTTTCGGCAGGGACTTTCCTGTACGTAGCCACCGTGCACGTGCTCCCAGAGGTGGGAGGCAGCGGCCACAGTCACAAGGCCGAGTCCGGCGGCAAGGGACTCTCTCGGCTCGAGGTTTGCACCCTGGTCGTGGGCTGCTTGATTCCATTGGTCCTCTCCGTGGGTCACCAGCACTAACCAGCGTCGGAGCAAGGAGGAGCGTGGATAATGACGGTCTGACAGTAATCCCATTGCGGCTGAGCCTGATTGCTGCGGGCTTTGGGATTTCCCCTCCTTCGGTTTGTTTTTTTTCTTTAGCCGCGTGGAATTGCCAATGAAATGGCATTGGAACGATGAAGTATATTGTATTAAATTTGGCCAGGTTGCAACCAGAAAGTCCGGAAGAATTCCCACCGTGTAGTCTTTTTGAAAAGGTAATTGCGTTTTATCTTTGCCTCCATGACAAAGTCAAACATCTGTTAGTTCCCGGCCCAGCCAAATGAGGGAGTTGCAAGTTTAACCAAATAGTGTCTTGGCGCAAAGGACAGAATTCAGCCACTTAATAAATTAACGAAGAACTTGGGGTGCGTTAGAGATAATCCATGGCATTAATCAAGCCAAGGGAATTAACACCGGGTTTGGTACATGGTTTGTGACATATAATTTTTACTGAATTTTATTCATAAGTGTGTAGAGTCTTCACATTCAGCTGCGGTCTTCATGTTTGTAGCCTGTACGTTTCGCCTGCTAGTTCAGTGTCTTGTGTGCTCGATAATCTGAATTTGAGGGGCTCCTGTACACTGAGATGTTTTTGTTTAAAAGTACTTTAATGTAAATGGGGAAAGAGAAAATAGCCTGGATTTTGATTTAAAATGGTTAACCATATCACACCACAGGTGGAGGGATAACGGTGGTGGAAGCACCCAAAAGGTAAAATTGGATTGGGTTGAAAGAAAGGGTAACACTCTGTGCCGGGTTAAGGATGGGGAATCGGATGGGATAAAGTTTGAAGAGTGGGCGTGGTGTTGGATGGGCTATAGGTATGGAAGTACAATTGTGGGGTTACCTTTGACCCTTCATCAGACTGACGTTTAACTTGTCAGGGGGGAAGACGAGGTGATCAGGTAGAAGTTGGTGGGAGAACTGGCGTGGCAGGTGGTGGTCTTGGTAGCTGTCTATGCCCAGCACTGAACAATTGGGAAAACCATCGCTCACTGGTAGTTAAAAATGTGAAGAGTGAAATATAATTAGTATGACTGTGCTGAGTTGTGACTATTTCTTGTTCTGAACCATGTTCTATTGCTTCAGTTGTTTTATGTGAACTGAAATCATTCCATGGATGATTGCCTTATTATTCCAACTCTCTTTGTGCACATTAACAGATGTTGCAATTTTTTTTTTTGTTTTTAAGATAAATTATCTATAAATAAATTTTTAATAAGTGGCCAATCCTTTATTTTTGTACAGTATTTATTTTTATTCTGTCATGAGTATCACGTAAACATCTCTCTTCAAACTCAAATGCTTCTTGAGAAAATGGGTGATCAAAATGCTGGTCGCATTGTATGTGCATACTTTATCAACGAAAGGGCTTTCTTTCCTTACTAACTCCGTCGACCCTCTCTCTTATTTTAATTGTGCATTTTCTGGTTGTGGGATGATGCATCCCGGGACTTCTCCCAAAGGAGCCTGTCTCTGTCTGTCATTTCCTGGAATGATGACGATGAGCAATGTTGTTTCACAAGATTTTTAACGACAGGGTATCGCCTGTGCTTTTCAGTTTATTTCAGAACCGGGGTTCCCGGTCTAAGGATATGGGGATAGGCCCTTTGAGACTGAGATGGGAAGAAATATCTTCGCCCAGAGCGTGCTGAACTTGTAGAATCCTCAATCACCGAAAGTGGGGTTGAGGTCGAAACATTGAATATTTCCAAGGAGTTAGATCTGGTTCTTAGAGCTAAAGGCAAAGCAGGAGCCGGGGGGGGGGGGGGGGGGGGCTAAGTTGGATGATCATCCATTATCATATTGAATGGTGGAGCAGGGTCCAAGGGTCAAATGGATGACTCCTGTTTTTCTGCCTTTAGTGCAGAGGTCGCCAACATGTCAATCATGAGTAATTGGCAGCTCATGGTCTGCGTCTGATTAGCTCGTCACTCTGATTCAAGTGACTGATTCTGTGTCTGATTCAAGTCAGGTGATTAATTTCCCACCGCAAGTGGGGCTGGCCACACAGGGTGGTCACCATTTTCCCGCTGCCAGGGGCATCAGGGACCAAAGGGCTGGGCAGGAGGGGCAGAAGCAGTGCTGGCAGCTGGAGGAAAGCTGCTGTGAAGAACCAGGATCAGGAGCTAGGGGTGGTGGGTCCAGGCGGCCTGGTAAAGTGGTCAAGGATCCTTTTAGCTCAGACTTAATGGGCTCAGCGACAGTCAGGAAGTGGAGGGCCCTGAGAAAGGGACTAGGCCTCGAAGGGTGGAAACACAAAGCAGAGGAAACGTGAGGTAAAAAAGAAAGTCCTGTTTCACCTCGAAATAAAGGTAAAGGTCGGTTTTCTTCATTTTAAGGTTATATTTTGCAATTCAAACGTTGAACAGTACCTTGTCAATTTTCATGCTTCCAGTCTCAGCTCGTGATTTTTTTTATTCTTAAGAAAAGAGTGGACCACCCCTAGTCGAACGAGTAGATCATTAGATCATCCTGTCCTCCAGCTCCAAATACCCTGCACCCACTGTACTCAATCCCCCGATGTAAGCTGGCTTCATTTGCAGGCCTGCCTTTAACAGTAACCAAGTGCTTTCTGTTTGATGTGGCCCTGGCATTTCATCCAAATGCACGTCACCTAAATACACCTGCCAGAAGGCAACCATAGAGAATTGGAGATGGACAGCACGGAAACAGACCCTTCAGTCCAACCCTTCCATGCCAACCAGATATCCCACCCCAATCTAGTCCCACCTGCCAGCATCTGGCCCATATCCCACCAAGCCCATCCTGCTCATATACCCTTCCAGATGCCTTTTAAGATTAGACTAGATTCCCTACAGTGTGGAAACAGGCCCTTCGGCCCAACAAGTCCACACCTACCCTCCGAAGAGCAACCCACCCAGACCCATTCCCCTGCACTTAACACCATGGGCAACTTAGCATGGCCAATTTACCTACCCTGCACATCTTTGGCCTGTAGGAGGAAACCGGAGCACCCGGAGGAAACCCGCGCAGATACGGGGAGAATGTGCAAACTCCACACACAGTTGCCCGAGGTGGGAATTGAACCTGGGTCCCTGGTGCTGTGAGGCAGTAGTGCTAACCACTGTGCCGCCCGTGCTGCAATTGTGCCAACCTCCACCCCAACCAGAAATGGGTTTCGCAAAAGAAAAAGCCTGTAATAACACTGGAATGCAGAAACAAGCGTTTATGCAGGCATTCTAGTCAAACGGGTAGTTTTGCAAGGGGTGCCTTAATTTGTTTTGGAGAGGACACGACATAGTGATATCGCAATGTACAGAAGAAGTTAAAATGCAAGGAGTGTGAATGTGGTAGTGAGCTGCAAGTCAGGGTTACATGTTTGTTAAATGCTTGTATTTTTAAGACCTGAATTTAAAGACTCTGATTTAACCAGCTGCAATGTTTCATATTTTAGTCCAAACATCAAATTAAGTGTTAAAAACACATAACAGTGTGGAAGCACTTAGTAGGGCAAGTGGCATTCTATGAGAGAAATAGATTTCAAGGTTCATGTTGATGACTCTTGTTCTGATAGAGGATCAAATGTCTATAATTTTACATCTACGTCCAATTGCTAGTAATGTCATATGCACTGAATACTGTTAAGCTCCACTACATTCTCACCTAGTGATCTCACCCCCTCCCCTTTCGCACTCATTGAACCCCATTGAACAGCCCTTCCCCTTTCTCTCTCACTCAATCCCCTTCACCAGCCCCTCTAGTTTCGCAGTCACTGAACCCTGTTCAACACCCCCACCCCCTTTTGCCTGCAGAGTTTCAGAAAGGCAGCTGCCCACCCGCGTCTCCAGGGCAATTAGGAATTGCCATTAAACATTTAATCACTGCAGCAGTGCCCGTTTCAGCAAGTTCCAGGAACGTCGAAGGTTGGTTTTCTTTGCTGAGCGCTGCAAAATTTTCACTCACCCAGCAGAATCTCTCGGCGTCTGGTAGTTCTTACATTTTGTTGCAGCTCTTGCCCAGTAGATGGTATAGTAGTTTGCCACGTTCCCTCACTGGGGGATGGCATGTTGCCCAGAGAAGGCTCTCGTCGGCAGACCCCTAACAAATCGTCCTGCTCCTCTAGGGACTTTTACTGTTCAGCATTACCTTTCCACTTGAGAGATAGAGAAAGGTTTCAGGTACTCGCTGCATCGATGCTTCGATGCATGTAAGCTCCCCCTGGGCTCGGATCTCATTGAGGAAGTCAGCAATTTGAAAGCTTTACCTGTTTATTTTCTGTCAGCTTTAAATATCAACGGGAATTATCTACACTGCAGACTGCCATCACTGATTCCCGGCACAGAAGGGCGTGCTTTGGCATATCCTGTCCCACATTGTTATCTGTCTGCCACTCCTTTGCCCGTGCTCCTTCTGCAATCTCCCCACCTTCTCCACATTACCTGTCTCTCCACCTATCATTGTGTCATCTGCAAATTTAGCAGCAATGCATTCTGTTTCTTTATCCAGATTGTTAATGTATAATGTGAATAGTTGCGGTCCCAATATTGATCCGTGTGGAACTCCATGAGTCGCCAGTTGCCATCCTGAAAAAGACCCCTTTTATCTGCACTCTGTGCCTTCTGCCTGTCAGCTAATCCTCTATCCATGCCAAAATCTTTTTCCATTATTCTTTCATGGGATGTGGGCGTCGCTCACTAGGCCAGCATTTATTGCCCATCCCTAATTGCCTAGAGGACAGTTAAGAGTCAACCATATTGATGTGGGTCAGGAGTCACATGTAGGCAAGACCAGCTAAGGATGGCGGTTTCCTTCCCTGAAGGACATGAGTGAACCAGATGAATTTTTTTCCGACCATGGACTCATGGTCGTGATTGGACTCTTAATTTCAGAGTTTTATTGAATTCAAATTCCACCATTAGCCATGGATGGATTTATCTCCAGTCCCCAGAATGTTACCTGGCTCTCTGGATTAAGAGTTGAGGGCGTGTTGCTGGAAACGCACAGCAGGTCAAGCAGCATCCGAGGAGCAGGAAAATCGATGTTTCGGGCCAGAACTTCCCTGTGAGTCTCCCCTTCCAGTCAACTGTGACCAGCCTCTCCCTCATGTCTTTCTATTCACCTTTTACTCAAGTGGAATCCCCTTCTCTCTGACTCTTAAGCTTCTCTCTTTGAACTGCAGGGTGAATTTTATCATATTATGGTCACTGTCTCCTCTTCACCTTAAGCTCCCTAATCAAGTTTGCCTCGTTACACATCACTAAATCCAGAGAGTTGCCTGTTTCCTAGTTTGGGGTGGGGGGTGGGGGGGTCTACCACAAGCTGCTCGAAAAAGCCGTCTTACGGATCGTCAAATTCGTTCCCTTGTGGTCCCCTACCAATCCAGTCCACCTACATATTGAAGCCCCCCACCCCCATGATTATTGTGACTGTGTATTTCTTATTTATTTTCTTCCCCACATCCTGACTCCTGCTCGGAGGCATGTGCACAACTCCCTTCGGAGGCTTTTTTTTTTACCTCTTCCCCCTTCACAGTTCCTCAACTCCACCCATACGGAAAATGTGCCTTCTGATTCTATATGAATTGCTGTCGATGTAATTTCACTTTTTTTGAACTGATAAGGCACCCCTACCCCACCCTGCTCGTTTGCCTGACCTTCCAATAGGATGTTATACATGAGTATTTACTTCCCAGTCCTGAACCCCTTGCAGCCACATCTCTGTGGTAGCCAAAACCTCGTACCCTCCATTTTGAATCTGTGCTGCAAGCTTTTTCTGCCTTGATTTGGATGTTCAGTTCATTTAAGTACAACACCCACAGCCCTGCATTGATTGTCCCCCTTCTCATCCCCTTATCCGTTGTGCCTGAAGTTAGATTCCTGAGCTATCTCTGATCTATTAGTTATTCTGGAAACTTTAATAACCTGCCCTTAACCCACTACCTTTAAAGTCTTCCATAATTTTCCATATGACTGAACCTACTCTCCCAACTATTTAATTTAGTGTCCACCTCTACTTCCACACGTCATCTACCGTATCTGTTGCTCCTGATGCGGTCTCCTTTACACTGGGGAGACAGGATGCCTACTCGCAGAGCGCTTCAGAGGACATCTCTGGGACACCCGCACCAACCAACCCCACTGCCCTGTGGCCCAACATTTCAACTACCCCTTCCCCCTCTGCCGAGGGCATGCAGGTCCTGGGCCTCTTCCATCGCCACTCCCTCCCCACCCGATGCCTGGAGGAAGAACACCTCATCTTCTGCCTCGCAACCCTCCAATCCCAGGGCATCAATGTGAACTTCAACAGTTTCCTCAATTCCTCTCCCCCCACCTTATCTCAGTTCCAACCTTCCAACTCAGCACTATCCTCATGACCTGTCCCACCTGTCTGATTTCCTTCCCACCTATCCATTCCACTCTCCTCCAACCTATCACCTTCACCTTCACCCCCACCTCCATCCACCTATCGCCCTCTCAGCTACCTCCCTCCCCACCCCTCCCTCCACCCCACACCGCTCCCCTCCCCTGCCCCCTGTGAGGCTGCAGTGCTAACCACTAAGCCACTGTGCTGCCCTCTTTTCTCCCACCTTTTGCATGGGTCCTTGTACCATGCTGCTATGATCAGTTTGCTCATCCTCCCTGTCATCAGGGACTGAAACTCCTTCAACGTTACCTCCAGGATCTCTCTACCTTCCACACTCGACGTCATACCCTCCTGTCACTGACCACTGACTGATTTCAAGAGAGTTAATCTAAGTGATGTGACTGCCTCCGTCCAGGTAACTCTTTCCCCCTCCCTCAGGTATCAGTGTTTGAAGCTCAGACTCCAGCTCATCGACCTTAAGGCAGAGTTCCTTAAGCAACCAACACTTGCTACAGATTTGGTCAGGGTGAAGCACAATGGGGTCCATTAACTCCCACTTCATGCAGGTATAACATATTGTCTGGTTTGACATCTCCATTTTAATGTCTCAGTTCTTAATTTGCTTCTTTAAAGAAAAATCATACTGATCTTTTACTTTGTGGCCTGTAAATATTTCCCCTATTTACATTCAATCTGACAGTAATCTATAACAATCAGAGTAACTATCACCAAACTTAGCTTACTTGTGATGTCACTCTTTTGCACTAGGCCCTGATCCTGGGCTTCAATTTGTTCTGTTTAAAAGTACGCACCTTATACGCTATGAGCCGGAAAAACCCGAGCAAGAAGCAACTCTTTCTGCGCCCCCACCCCCCCACCACTGCACTGAATTCCTACAGTGCCTCCAATTCCGTGAACCGTACACTCTCACTGAGACTGTGTCTCACTCTGAATGGGATCGCTCCTTTCTCACCATGGGGAAGCTTACTAATCATGTGCTTTTCAACTGCCCCTTTCTGCCTGTTCCAGTCGTGAAACACCCCTCTCCTCTCATCCCATTTCCCAGCACTTGGACTGTAGCCTTTTACATCGTGGTGATTCAAAAGCTCATCCCCAAAAAGTTCCCAAATATCTTAAAGGTTCCTGCCTTTACCCACTTCCTCAGACAGTGAATTCCAGATACCCCTGGCTAAGAACATTTCTCCTTAAATTCTCCTGACCCTTATCTTGTATGTGCCCCCTGCTTATTTCCCCCCCCCCCCCCCCCCCTACTAGCTCTGCTTGTTCCTACTGACCCTGCCTGGGCCCCTCATAGTTTTGGACACCTCAGTCAGGTAGGGAGATCTTAGGAGGAGAGGTTGAGTAGGTCGGGCCCATAACCGTTGCAGCTTAGAAGAATGAGAGGTGGTCCTGTTGAAATGTACAAGCCTCTCAGGGGTCTTGACAAGAGTCGATGTGGGGCGGTTGTTTTCCTCCTTTGTGGGAGAATCTCAGTATAAAGCAGAGATGAGGGGAGTGAATCTGTGGAATTCTTGACCCCAGAGGGCTGTGGAGGTCATTCAGTATATGGACGGAATTTTAAACAGTAAGGGAATAGAGGGTTCTGGAGATAAGACAGGGGGAAGTAGAGTTAAAGATTGCCAGATCGCAAGTGGGCTGGATGGTCTATTTATGCTCCTCTATCTTTCGGTCTAACTGAATTCAGGAGGTGAGAACGACCGTCCTTGATATCAAGGCGCAGTGGTAGTGTCCCTGAGCCAGGAGGTCAGGGTTCAAGTCCCACCTGTTCCAGAGGTGCAGTACAACATCGCTGAGCAGGTTGATGAGAAAATGTGGTTTAAACAACTGTGGCATCAAGGATTCCTCGCAAAACTGAAATGAATGGGAATTGGAGAGAAATCTCACAGGAAGATGGTCGTGGTTGTTGGAGGTCAGTTATCTCAGCCACATAGCTGCAGGAGTTCCTCAGGGTAATGTCCTCGGCCCAAGCATCTGCAGCAGCTTCGTTAATGACTTTCCTTCCATCGTTAAGGACAGACGTGGGCATGTTCAGCACAACTTGCGAATCCTCCGGTATTGGCACAGTCCACGTTCAGTTGCATGGACTAGATCCAGGCTTGAGCTGAAAAGAGGCCAATAACATTCACGTCACAAGTGCCATCTCCAGTGACATTGGATCTAACCATCTCCCCATGTTACCATCACTGGATTCCACCCACTCTCAACATCCTGGGGGTTACTATTGGCACCATCTCCCTAAGCATCCACTCCCTCGACCGTTGATGCTCTGTACCATCTACAAGAAATTCCCCAAAGATCCTTGGACAAGCACTTTCCAACCCCAGGACCTCTTCCATCTCGAAGGACCCCACCACCTGCAAGTTTCCCTCCAAGCCACTCACCAGCCTGACTCTGTGCTATGAACAGTTTGTGTATTCATTGTCACTTGCATTCAACAGTTGCCTCAACCTGCCAACATTTTGAATAGTTTGAGAATAAAAGAAAGATACAACTGAATGAGAGCCCTGAGCAAGCTCACTGACGAAACCATCCCTCCTCCCTTGCTGGCTACTGCAACACTTTAGATGCCATCTCTTCACCGCTGGGCCCACCTCATGCCATCTATGCTGACGCCATCCTGTGCAGAACCACACTGGCAACCAGGAGTCCCCAGCTCTACTGCCATCTTGAAGATGCTGTGAATTCTGGCTCTGAGTGTACCGGGCTGCTACCTCGCCAATGCCAGGGGTCCTTTCTCTGGGCCGACTATAGCCAGGAGTCCTTTCTTCTGCTGCCATGCCGTGCCACCGCTGCAGTCTCACCAAGAATCCTGCTTCGGCCACCCTCCTCCGAGATGCCATCTTGCTGGTGCCGCCATCTTGAAAAGGTCCACTGCCACCGCCGCCTCTGATCGCTGCAGGAGCTTTGTCTGCACCGGCTCCTGAGTACCAGGAGGACATCCCAGTCACCGTCAGGAGCCGGGTGCCCTACTGCCTCCGCTAATGCCGGGAGGAGCTGCTATTCTACACGCATCCCGCTCCACCTGCCATGCAGACTTCACTGTCGCGGGACCAAAGGCCTGGAATTCCCTCCCTCCCTCAGGGTGCTGTTAGTGGGCATGGACTGCAGTAGTTCAAGAAGGCAACTCACCGCCTTCTCAAGGGGCAATTAGGGATGGACCATGAATGCAGCCATTGACGTGCCCCAACTAAAATGTTTGCTACCCGAACTGAAAGGATGATATTGTAAAGAATGTTTGCACAGACCAGGCCTGCATTTGCTCGTGTTTGGACAACTGAGGTGGTGATGAGTCAAGGTTTGAAGTTAAAAGTCACCCAACACCAGGTTATAGTCCAGCAGGATTATTTGGAAGCACTAGCTTTCGGAGCGCTGCTCCTTCATCAGGTGCATGTGCAGTATAAGATCATCAGACACAGAATTTATAGCAAAAGTTTAAAGTGTGATGTAACTGAAATTATATATCGAAAAAGACCTGGATTTAAGTCTCTTCTGTTTAGAATGATCATGTTGGTTTCAGTTCTTTCATAGTTAAATCGCAGAACATTTTTAAAGTTACATTCTCAAGTGAACTTGAACAGTTGGTGTCATGTCAGCCTGGATAATGGTCTGAAGGGTGGAGAAAGAGAAATTAGTTGAGGGACATCAGGACTAAGACCTTGAACATTGGAATCGGAACTGAAACCGGACTAAAGCGTTTCTTCACACCCCCCCCCCCCCCAAAATAAAACAAACCTGGTGGGGTTGTGATTGGGGTCCCTTTTAGAAATATCCACAGTGAGATTGACAGAGTTGGCCAGCTAGAAGTGAGGTTCAGAGGCAACCCTCAGTGAATGGCCCTCCTGACCTTCCTGTGACTGGGGGGGGGGGGGGCACTCGGAGAATGCAAGGGGGAGGGAGGGAGGGAGGGGCTTGGGCTGGCTGTGTAAGCAGCGCCTCCCTCCCTCTGCCCATCTTCCCAGGTTCAGTTCCCTCCTCCTCACACCATCCCTTCTCTCTGTCTCTCTCTCTGCACTGCTAGGTTATGTTCAGCTCCAAGTCAGCAGCCATCCTCCCGTCCTATTTTAGTGAGTACCCCGAGACAGCGGACAAGCTGGACATTAGCACCAAAGTCCAACTGCACGGGGTCCTGTGGAAGAGACCCTTCGGGAGACAGTCGGCCAAGTGGTCCAAAAGGTGACTGACATTTTCTGTGTGTGTGTCTGTCTGCCTATCTATCTGTTTCTGTGTCTGTCTGTATGTATGTATCTGTGTGTCTGTCTCTGTGTGTGTCTGTCTGTGTGTGTATGTGCTTGTGTGTCTCTGTGTGATTATGTGTTTGTGTGTCTCTGAGTGTGTCTGTATGTATCTGTGTGTGTCTGTCTCTGAGTGTGTCTGTGTGTGTATGTGTGTCTCTGAGCGTGTCTATGTATGTATGTGTGTGTCTGTATCTATCTGTATGTGTATGTCTCTGTGTGTGTATCTGTGTGTGTCAGTGTGTGTGTCTGTATCTATGTGTCTGTGTGTGTCTCTGAGTGTGTCTGTGTGTTTGCTGTTTGTTCCGCTTGATACCTGGGCAACTCTGCACACAGCTCAACCCTCGGGAAATATTTTGTTTCAACCTCGCTTTTTGTTTTGTTTTCTCTTGTTGCATTCTTTTTTTTTCTTTTAGTTTTGGTTTGTCCGTGTGTCAGGCGCCGTCTCTCCCTCTCGCTTTTCTCTCTGCACCTTTTAGTGTCGGGGAAATAAAAAAAAAACCCAACAGCAGCGTTTGAAATCTGTCCTTATTTTTTTTTTAAAAAAAGCATTCGTCAGCTCAGCGAATCTCTGCCGTCCCCTCGGGGTTGAGAATTCTTAGGCAGCCTTCAATAACAAAACAATTGATTTTCCCTCATCCCCACCTCCCCCATTTGAAACCTCCAGATGCAAATAGCAAGGTCGACTTTCACGAAAACCCAGCTCCTGCTGCATGTTTTTTTTTCCAGATCACTTCCGTCTCTATGACACCCCCTCTCTGCCTCCCCAGCACCCCAGCACTGTCCACCTCTCCGAGAGGGACATGGAGGAGGGGGATGAGATTCCAATTCCGGCCCCACTTCAACAGATTTCTACTCAGAGCCTGGAAAAACTCATTTCAGGAGAGTGTGGGGGGTGGGGAGGGGGGGTGAAAGGGGAGTGGTGACCCCCTGCATCATAACCCCTTTTTTTTAAACTGCCCCTTCAAAAGGTGAATGTGGCTAACACATTACCAAATCCATGGGAGCTTGGATAACCCCTAACCGCTGGTGATACCAGGTCATGAGTATTTTACCAAGTAGGCATTTGAAGTCAGATTGTGCACCCTAACTAATGCCTGGCTCCCAGATTCCTCTCCAGTGGGTCTAATAAGGAGTTAAGTTGGTAATTTTGGAATATTCAAGTAGTGGATGACTTGTGTCAAATAATAATCATGTATAACCATTTCTGAAAGGATGCATCACTCCTTGTCATTCAGTGGCATTACCGTCACTGAATCCCCCACTATCAACAATCTGGAGATCACCACTGACCAGAAATTTTTTTAAAAACTGAAATTATTAAAATAAAGTTGACCAGAAACTCAACTGGACTCACCATATAAATACATTGGCTATAAAAGCAGGTCATAGTATTCTTACAGTGTGGAAACAGGCCCTTCGGCCCAACAAGTCCACACCGACCCTTTGAAGAGTATCCCATCCAAACCCATTCCCTTGCATTTATCCCTAACTAACACATCCCTGAACACTATGGGCAATTCAGCATGGCTAATTCACCCTGACCTGCACGCCTTTGGATTGTGGGGGGAAACCCACACAGACGTGGGGAGAACGTGCAAACTCCGCACAGACAGTCACCCGAGGCTGGAATCGAACCCAGGTCCCTGGCGCTGTGAGGCAGCAGTGCTAACCACTGAGCCACCATATCGGTAAGGTCAGAGGCTAGGCGAGTAACTCCCTTTGTGACTCCCCGAAGCATGCCCACCATCTACAAGGCACAAGTCAGGAGTGTGGTGGAATACTCCCCACTTGCCTGGATGGGTGCAGCTCCAACAACACTCAAGAAGCTTGACACCATCCGGGACAAAGCAGCCCGCTTTGATTGGCACCACATCCACTCCCTCCACCACCGATACTCAGAAAGCAGCAGTGTGTACCATCTGCAAGAAGCACTGCAGAAATTCACTAAAGATCCTCAGACAGCACCTTCTAAACCCACAAGTACTTCCATCTGGGAGGTCAAGGGCAGCAGATATGAGGGAGCACAACCAGCTGCAAATTTGCCTCCAAGCCACTCACCGTCTTCACTTGGAAATATAATGCTGTTCCTTCATTGTCAGTGGGTCGAAATGCTGGAATTTTCTCCCTAACGGCATGGCGGGTCTCCCTACAGCACGCGGACTGCAGTAGTTCAAGAAGGTGACTCCCACCACCTTCTCTAGCGCTACTAAGAATGGGCAATAAATGCTGCAATTCCTTTGATAAGTATTTTTAGAAATTGCTGCACTAATAATGATATTGTATGATGCTTGGCTACGGTGAGAGGAAGGAATAATTGTGCAGTCACAGGAAATCTGAAATAAGGACAGGAAGTATCAGTCAGACGCCACCGATCTGGGCAGGTTATGCCATGGGAGCAACATGCTTAATGCTGGTGATCGATCACCAGAACCCTGTCCTGAATAGCTGAGAGCTGAACTGCAGAGCTTCGGATGTGAGGGATTTAGATCTTTCATGACATGTTTAACAGAGTTGTTATTTAAGACTGAACAAATAGTTCTCCCCGTGTCTGCGTGGGTTTGCTCCGGTTTCCTCCCACACTCCAAAGATGTGCAGGTCAGGTGATTTGGCCATGGGAAATTGCCCGTAGTGTTAGGTAAGGGGTAGATGTAGCGGTTTGGGTGGGTTGCGCTTCGGCAGGTGCGGTGTGGACTTGTTGGGCCGAAGGGCCTGTTTCCACACTGTAAGTAATCTAATCTAATCTAATCTAAATACCATAACGAAAACATTGTGATATTGGCAGGATTTGCACTGTATGTAAATGACCATCATTTTCGGGTGCCAGTGAGCACTTAGCAACACAGTTTAGTGGACATTGCATCAGCCCATAGTGACCAAGGCTGTTATAGTGACTGTGTAAAGTTCTGGCAGAATCGCTTGCCATGGTCACACTTCACTGAGTTTGAATTGGACTGACTCCTCGTGAAATAATGACTTGAATAGAGTGCTTTAATACAAACAGAGGGACAATGGGAGGACATTCAGCCCCCTTCTAGCCACTTTGACCAATCAGTTAGATCATCTGAAAGCAAAATCCTGCAGATCTGAAACAAAAACAAAAGAGAAACTCAGCAGGTCTGGCAGCATCTGTGGGAAGAGAGAAAAACAGAAGGTAACGTTTTGGGTCCGGTGACCTCGGATCGATCAGATCAAGGTTGCTGTGCTAACCCACCCTGGCTTTCTGCTTGGGAGGGATGCTCATCTCAGTTATTGAAGTATTTAATCAATCCCAACCTTGATTGGGTTTTTGAAGAAGGGTTCTGGATTTGCATACACCTCTCAGGGTGGGAATGAGCTTGGGCTTTCATTTGGAGGTGACACCACTTTGAGTTGGATGTCTCCTGCCAGGGGAATCACTCTTTTAAATTCTTTAATCACCTCCTTTCAATCCTCCGGGCGCTCCAGCTCCCCCCCACAGTTCAAAGATGTGTGGGTTAGATGGATTGACTATGCTAAATTGTCCGTAGCATCCAGGGATGTGCCGGCTAGATGGATTAGCCCTTGGTATGTGCAGGGTTACAGGGATTGTGGGTGGGATGCTCTTCAGAGGGTCAGTGTCATAGTCATAGAGCTGTACAGACCCTTCGGTCCAACTCGTCCATGCCGACCAGTTATCCTAATCTAGTCCCATTTGCTAGCACTTGGCCCATATCCCTCCAAACCCTTCTTATTCATATACCCATCCAGATGCCTTTTAAATGTTGTAATTGTACCAGCCTCCACCACTTCCTCTGGCAGCTCATTCCACGCACGTACCACCCTCTGTGTGAAAAAGTAGCTGAATGGCCTGCTTCCTCACTGTAGGGGTTCTCAGATTCAATGATTTAACACCTCAATTTGATCACTCTTGAACTTCCACATTTGAATAAACACTAATCTAGATTATATAATGTGTCCTCATTCTATAATGGCAGCACTGGTGAATCTGCTTTCCACCCACTCCATGCCTGTATAGTCATCCTGAGGCACAGTGACACTGTGTGTTGTTTGTCTCACTGTTAGCAGTCAGTTTAATCCTTGTACGTCATGTGTGTTTAATTGTACATCATCCAGTGCAGACAGAATTTCGGTTGCAATATCACCCGATTGATCGCTGAGTGGTCTCAGGTTTAAGTTAGTTCAGGACAACGTGACAGTGACCTGATGTACTGAGTCCTTTCCTTTTTCACAGATTCTTCCTCATCAAGGACAGCTTCTTACTGTACTATGCTGAGAACGAAAGAAAAAACTTTGAGAGTAACAGATATTTCAACATACATCCCAAGGTCAGTTCAGCGCGCCGCTGTCGGAGGATAAGGAAAACTGCAAATTTCCAAAAATATCGACTGTTCTGATTCTGCTCTTGCAGTCCATCAGAGTATTATGATTCATCTCTCACTCCAGAGACTTGAGTGCTAGCAGAGTGACAAACCTGCTGTGTCATTATATTGAGTCCACCTGCTATCTCAGGTAGATGTTAGAAGAGACCAGAGTACTGTATAAAGGAGAATTCGCCTGGTTCCCCTTGGGTGGTGTTTACCCCTCAGCCAATATGACTAAAACGAATTGCCTGTTCAGTGCTGTTTGTGGGACTCGGCCGTGTATGAATTAGCTGCTGCATGTCAGTAGCAGCGATGATGTTTTAAAATTAGTTCGCCAGTAATGAGCGCTGTGGACCATGCAGTAAGTAACCTGCTGAGGTTACACCGACTGTCCCCTGACTGAACAGAAACCAACATATTTTACATAACAGTCTCATGGCTGCCACTGTTAAAGCTTCTGACTGTGTTCCATAGTCGCTTGCAGTTAATGAGCTTCTTTCTAATGACACCTTTTGAAATAACACTCTATCAAAGGACAAATGAATCACATTGGCCATGAAGAGAAATCCCAGGTGTTTTGCTCCAATGAGTCGATTTTGTTCTTTTTAACTTATCTGCCTCACTGCTGAAATTCTGTTCTTGAGTGGTACCAGACCTCCCGCTTATAATCCTGTCATGTTGACTTTCTAGTTCAGGACAGTGGATGGGACTGTAACCGTGTCAGAGGGCAGCTTTTTAAACGTCTCTCCAAGAAAACCAGTCAGTCTGAGTCTTCCGCTTCTTAACTGGGTCAGTCACCGCCAGCGATCCATGTGTATTATAAACTGTCCAAAAAAAGCAGTAAAATGATCCAAAGTTCTTCACAGGAGCAGGAGACCTGAATGAGATAACAGAATATAGAACAGTACCGCACAGTACAGGCCCTTCAGCCAACCTTTTATCCTACTAGTTCAGACTAACCTACAAACCCTTCATTTCACTATCATCCATGTGCTTATCCAAGAGTCGCTTAAATATCCCTAATGTATCTGACTTTCCTACCACTGCTGGCATTCCACACACTCACCACACTCTGATCTCCAATCACCTTAAAATGATGCCCCCTTGTGATAGCCATTTCTGCCTTGGGGAAGGGTCTCTGGCTATTCACTCTGTCTATGCCTCTCATGGTCTTGTACACCTCTATCAAGTCACCTCTCATCCTTCTCCACCCCAATGAGAAAAACCCTAGCTCCCTTAACCTTTCTTCATAAGACATGCCCTCCAGTCCAGGCAACATCCTGGTAAATCTCCTCTGCACCCTCTCGAAAGCTTCCACATCCTTCCAATAATGAGGTGACCAGAGCTGAACACAATATCCCAAGTGTGGTCTAACCAGGACTCGACAGAATCCGGGTTCAATTCCCGCCTCAGGCGACTGACTGTGTGGAGTTTGCACATTCTCCCCGTGTCTGCGTGGGTTTCCTCCGGGTGCTCCGGTTTCCTCCCACAATCCAAAGATGTGCAGGTCAGGTGAATTGGCCATGCTAAATTGCCCGTAGTGTTAGGTTAGGTGGGTTGCGCTTCGGCGGGGCGGTGTGGACTTGTTGGGCCGAACGGCCTGTTTCCACACTGTAATGTAATCTAATCTAATCTAGCTGCAGCATAGCCTAGCAGATCTTAAACTCAATCCCCCTGCAAATGAAAGCCAACACACCATATGCCTTCTTAACAACCCTATCAACCTGGGTAGCAACGTTGAGGGACTATAGACGTGGACCCCAAGATCCCGCTGTTCCTCTACATTGCCAGGAATCCTACCTTTAACCCTGTACTCTGCATTCAAATTCGATCTTTGATAAGAGAGCAGGTGTCTAAACATCTGGTCAAAGGGATATAAAGGAGTGCGTTACGGGAGGACAAATGAGGCGGAGACAGTGAGGGAGGTAGTTCAGAGCTTGACAGCAGAACGGCTGAAAATGTGGTCACCAACGATGGGACTTCGGATTTCAGGAATGATTGATCATCAGCTCAGGTGATTTGATGGGCACAGGTTTGTTGGTGGGTTGAGGGGGCTGGAGGAGAGCACAAAGATATGGAGGAGTGAGGCCTTGGGGGGGGGGGGGGGGGTGTATTTGCGGTTTAAGCTCAAGGATCCGAATTTCAGGAATCGCGGCTTCACTTAACCAGAGGCTAGTGTAGATCAGCAAGCACCGAATAAACGTGAAGGAGCAGTGACAACATAGATCAGGCGATGTTTGGAGTCTCTTTGAATCAGGGACAGACCACCCTCCCTTCCCCTCCCTCAGGAGGTCACCAGGAATGTATGCTGTCAGGTTTGCTGGCTGTGCCCCCTGTATGGTGATGCCCCCACCACAATCACTTCACCTAATCAAATGTACCCCAGTCGACAAGCTCACCAACCAATGACAGGTTCACAACCCCTCAAACTCCCCACCGGATAAAATCCTCCCCAGTCACCAAACCCCCCCCACCAGATAAAATCCTCCCCAGTCACCAAACCCCCCCCCACCGGATAAAATCTTCCCCAGTCACCAAACCCCCCCCCACCAGATAAAATCCTCCCCAGTCACCAAACCCCCCCCCACCGGATAAAATCTTCCCCAGTCACCAAACCCCCCCCCACCAGATAAAATCCTCCCCAGTCACCAAACCCCCCCCACCGGATAAAATCCTCCCCAGTCACCAAACCCCCCCCACCGGATAAAACCTTCCCCAGTCACCAAACCCCCCCCACCAGATAAAATCCTCCCCAGTCACCAAACCCCCCCCACCGGATAAAATCTTCCCCAGTCACCAAACCCCCCCCCACCAGATAAAATCCTCCCCAGTCACCAAACCCCCCCCACCGGATAAAATCCTCCCCAGTCACCAAACCCCCCCCACCGGATAAAATCTTCCCCAGTCACCAAACCCCCCCCACCAGATAAAATCCTCCCCAGTCACCAAACCCCCCCCACCGGATAAAATCTTCCCCAGTCACCAAACCCCCCCCACCAGATAAAATCCTCCCCAGTCACCAAACCCCCCCCACCAGATAAAATCCTCCCTAGTCACCAAACCCCCCGCACCAGATAAAATCCTCCCTAGTCACCAAACCCCCCGCACCAGATAAAATCCTCCCCAGTCACCAAACCCCCCCCACCAGATAAAATCCTCCCCAGTCACCAAACCCCCCCCACCGGATAAAATCTTCCCCAGTCACCAAACCCCCCCCACCAGATAAAATCCTCCCCAGTCACCAAACCCCCCCCACCAGATAAAATCCTCCCCAGTCACCAAACCCCCCACCAGATAAAATCCTCCCCAGTCACCAAACCCCCCACTGGATAAAATCCTCCCCAGTCACCAAACCCCGCACCAGATAAAATCCTCCCCAGTCACCAAACCCCCCACCGGATAAAATCTTCCCCAGTCACCAAACATCCTGCTGGATAAAATCCTCCCCAGTCACCAAACCCCCCACACCGGATAAAATCCTCCCTAGTCACCAAACCCCCCACACCGGATAAAATCCTCCCCAGTCACCAAACCCCCCACTGGATAAAATCCTCCCCAGTCACCAAACCCCCCCCACTGGATAAAATCCTCCCCAGTCACCAAACCCCCCACTGGATAAAATCCTCCCCAGTCACCAAACCCCCCCCACTGGATAAAATCCTCCCCAGTCACCAAACCCCCCCCACCAGATAAAATCCTCCCCAGTCACCAATGCAGGTCCTTCCTTCGGGCATGTGGCAGTGCGGTCAACAGCGTGGAAAACGGCTGTGCCCATCCTGAGCAGGTACCTCCTGCAAAGTCAGGAACTGGTTGCCTCAGAATCCAGTGGATAAAATCCTCCCCAGTCAACAAACCCCCCACTGGATAAAATCCTCCCCAGTCACCAAACCGCCCGCTGGATAAATTCCTCCCCAGTCACCAAACATCCCGCTGGATAAAATCCTTCCCAGTCACCAAACCCCCTCCACCAGATAAAATCCTTCCCAGTCACCAAACCCCCCACCAGATAAAATCCTCCCCAGTCACCAAACCCCCCCCTACCAGATAAAATCCTCCCCAGTCACCAAACCCCCCCCCACTGGATAAAATCCTCCCCAGTCACCAAACCCCCCCACTGGATAAAATCCTCCCCAGTCACCAAACATCCTGCTGGATAAAATCTTCCCCAGTCACCAAACCCCCCACTGGATAAAATCCTCCCCAGTCACCAAACCCCCCACTGGATAAAATCTTCCCCAGTCACCAAACCCCCCCCACCACATAAAATCCTCCCCAGTCACCAAACCCCCCCACTGGATAAAATCTTCCCCAGTCACCAAACATCCCGCTGGATAAAATCCTCCCCAGTCACCAAACATCCCGCTGGATAAAATCCTCCCCAGTCACCAAACCCCCCCACTGGATAAAATCCTCCCCAGTCACCAAACCCCCCCACTGGATAAAATCCTCCCCAGTCACCAAACTCCCCACTGGATAAAATCCTCCCCAGTCACCAAACCCCCCCACTGGATAAAATCCTCCCCAGTCACCAAACTCCCCACTGGATAAAATCCTCCCCAGTCACCAAACCCCCCACCGGATAAAATCCTCCCCAGTCACCAAACCCCCCCCACCAGATAAAATCCTCCCTAGTCACCAAACCCCCCGCACCAGATAAAATCCTCCCTAGTCACCAAACCCCCCGCACCAGATAAAATCCTCCCCAGTCACCAAACCCCCCCCACCAGATAAAATCCTCCCCAGTCACCAAACCCCCCCCACCGGATAAAATCTTCCCCAGTCACCAAACCCCCCCCACCAGATAAAATCCTCCCCAGTCACCAAACCCCCCCCACCAGATAAAATCCTCCCCAGTCACCAAACCCCCCACCAGATAAAATCCTCCCCAGTCACCAAACCCCCCACTGGATAAAATCCTCCCCAGTCACCAAACCCCGCACCAGATAAAATCCTCCCCAGTCACCAAACCCCCCACCGGATAAAATCTTCCCCAGTCACCAAACATCCTGCTGGATAAAATCCTCCCCAGTCACCAAACATCCCGCTGGATAAAATCCTCCCTAGTCACCAAACCCCCCACACCGGATAAAATCCTCCCCAGTCACCAAACCCCCCACTGGATAAAATCCTCCCCAGTCACCAAACCCCCCCCCCACTGGATAAAATCCTCCCCAGTCACCAAACCCCCCCCACCAGATAAAATCCTCCCCAGTCACCAATGCAGGTCCTTCCTTCGGGCATGTGGCAGTGCGGTCAACAGCGTGGAAAACGGCTGTGCCCATCCTGAGCAGGTACCTCCTGCAAAGTCAGGAACTGGTTGCCTCAGAATCCAGTGGATAAAATCCTCCCCAGTCAACAAACCCCCCACTGGATAAAATCCTCCCCAGTCACCAAACCGCCCGCTGGATAAATTCCTCCCCAGTCACCAAACATCCCGCTGGATAAAATCCTTCCCAGTCACCAAACCCCCTCCACCAGATAAAATCCTTCCCAGTCACCAAACCCCCCACCAGATAAAATCCTCCCCAGTCACCAAACCCCCCCCTACCAGATAAAATCCTCCCCAGTCACCAAACCCCCCCCCACTGGATAAAATCCTCCCCAGTCACCAAACCCCCCACTGGATAAAATCCTCCCCAGTCACCAAACATCCTGCTGGATAAAATCTTCCCCAGTCACCAAACCCCCCACTGGATAAAATCCTCCCCAGTCACCAAACCCCCCCCACCAGATAAAATCCTCCCCAGTCACCAAACCCCCCCACTGGATAAAATCCTCCCCAGTCACCAAACCCCCCACTGGATAAAATCCTCCCCAGTCACCAAACCCCCCACTGGATAAAATCTTCCCCAGTCACCAAACCCCCCCCACCACATAAAATCCTCCCCAGTCACCAAACCCCCCCACTGGATAAAATCTTCCCCAGTCACCAAACATCCCGCTGGATAAAATCCTCCCCAGTCACCAAACATCCCGCTGGATAAAATCCTCCCCAGTCACCAAACCCCCCCACTGGATAAAATCCTCCCCAGTCACCAAACCCCCCCACTGGATAAAATCCTCCCCAGTCACCAAACCCCCCCACTGGATAAAATCCTCCCCAGTCACCAAACTCCCCACTGGATAAAATCCTCCCCAGTCACCAAACCCCCCCCACCAGATAAAATCCTCCCCAGTCACCAAACCCCCCACCGGATAAAATCCTCCCCAGTCACCAAACCCCCCACCGGATAAAATCCTCCCCAGTCACCAAACATCCCGCTGGATAAAATCCTCCCCAGTCACCAAACCCCCCCAGGGGAATTGGGGACATTCCATTCCACCCATGAAGGCTAGGCTTGTAAAGGCCTTTAGGGAGACATGGGCTGTGCAGGGAGCAGTAGGCTCTTCCTCAGCCTCGCAGGTGAGATTACCTCTTGTGCTGTTTTGGTTTTAAAAGTTAAACTGGTCGCGGCCTGGAATTTCTCTGGTGGCGACGTGTTTCCCAGTCGGCTGTTTCCAGTGGCAACTGGATTCTGAGGCAACCAGTTCCTGACTTTGCAGGAGGTACCTGCTCAGGATGGGGGCAGCCGTTTTCCACGCTGTTGACCGCACTGCCACATGCCCGAAGGAAGGACCTGCATTTATAACGCACCTGGCCCATCCCAGGACATGCCAATACCCTTCACAGCCAATGAAAACGCCGGAGTAGCCCCTGTTGTGCCGTAAGAAGTGCGGCAAGCCAGCAAAGGGACAGAAATAAAAACCAGATCAATCAGTGATGCTGATGGTGGGACAAGTACTGGCTTAGGGTACCAAAGAGAGCTCCTGCCTTGTCTCTGAGCCCGTGCCAAGATCGTTTCCATGAGGGAACATGAAGCTTCTCTTCAATTCCCATTCTATGAACTGGGATGGTGACATTCCCCACGGTATTGATCTTGATGAGGTGCTCAGGTTTCTGGAGTGGGCGCTGAACCTGCAGCGTTCTCATTGAGATGCGTGATTTCAGCCCACTCAGTATAGCTCACAGCTAGATTAAAAAACACACACACACCGAAGAGTCCCTTGTTATCACTGCTCCCACACGATGATGTACAGTCCGACCATGGCTCTTGAGGACTCCCCAGCTAACTGGACTCCCACCTGCCCCTCAGGATAGTCCACTAGCCCCTTGACCGTTTTCAAAGCGAGATTCTGTCTACATTTCACTCCAGTCCAGCTCCTGCATCTACTACAGGCTGCGATGGGCCCTTCTGCCATTATCTGTTCCAGTGCCGAAATTCACGCCCAGATGATCTGTCCCGTTTGATTTCTTTGACGAATGTTCTGTAGATCAGGCTCGGGGAGGTGGGATGCTGGTGGGCCAGTATTAGATGTGAGCTGAGGTAAACCCCCCGATAACAGACCTTACCGTGTATTCATTCAGGGCTTTCTGAACGTAGAAGCTCAACTTACCTGCTGGGCGAGAACGAGAGAGTGAGGACATCAAGGTGCTGGAGGCCAGAGTCGAGAGGGTGGTGCTGGAAAAGCACAGTAGGTCAGGCAGCATCTGAGGAGCAGGAGAGTCGAGGACTGCAGATGCTGGAGATCATGGTCGAGAGGGCAGGGGGCTGGGGGTCAGGGTCGAGAGGGCAGGGGGCTGGGGGTCAGGGTCGAGAGGGCGGGGCTAGGGGTCAGGGTCGAGAGGGCGGGGGCTGGGGGTCAGGGTCGAGAGGGCGGGGGCTGGGGGTCAGGGTCGAGAGGGCGGGGGCTGGGGGTCAGGGTCGGGAGGGCGGGGGCTGGGGTTCAGGGTCGAGAGGGCGGGGGCTGGGGGTCAGGGTCGGGAGGGCGGGGGCGGGGGCTGGGGGTCAGGGTCGAGAGGGCGGGGGCCGGGGGTCAGGGTCGGGAGGGCGGGGGCCGGGGGTCAGGGTCGAGAGGGCGGGGGCCGGGGGTCAGGGTCGAGACGGCGGGGGCTGGGATCAGGGTCGAGAGGGCGGGGCTGGGGGGTCAGGGTCGAGAGGGCGGGGCTGAGGGTCAGGGTTGAGAGGGTGTGGCTGGGGCTCGGTGTCAGGGTCAGGGTCGAGAGGGTGGGGCTGGGGGTCATGGTCGAGAGGGTGGGGCTGGGGGTCAGGGTCGAGAGGGAGGGGCTGGGGGTCAGGGTCGAGAGGGAGGGGCTGGGGCTGGGTGTCAGGGTCAGGGTCGAGAGGGGGGGCTGGGGGTCATGGTCGAGAGGGAGGGGCTGGGGGTCAGGGTCAAGAGGGTGGGGCTGAGGGTCAGGGTCGAGAGGGCGGGGCCGAGGGTCAGGGTTGGGAGGAAGGGGCTGATGCATTCCTGATGAAAAGCTTTTGCCTAAAACGTGGACTCCCCTGCCCCTCGGATGCTGCCTGACCTGCTGTGTTTTTCCAGCACCACACCCTAGACTGCTGGGCTATTAGTGGAGCCTATAGATTGAAAGCTCATTGTGGGTGAATCACAACCCCCACTCCAGTTCTGATGTCCCAGATTTTGTCACAGGGTCACGCAAATGGAACATGGCAGTGTTCCCATCACATGTGTAGGGCTGTGAGGGTGAGGGGGATGGGGGTGTTCCCATCGCGTGTGCAGGGGTGTGGGGGTGGGGGAGATGGGTGTGTTCCCATTACGTGTGCAGGGGTGTGGGGGTGAGGGAGATGAGGGTGTTCCCATCCCCCAGGGGTGTGGGGGGTGGAGGGAGGGGTTGGCAGGGTTTGTGCCCAATCCTGGCCAGCATTGCTTCACCAGGCCTGGGCAGTCATGAAGAGGCTGGGAGCGATGGAGTGGTCCCAGGGTGAACTCAGATGGGGGAAGCTGTGATCATTTGTTCTCCGAGCGGAGAGGGTGATCAAAATCCTGTCAGTTGTGTCAGAGCGAACAAAGAGCAAACACTCACCCCGTGGTAATGAGCAGTTAGGGGTGCCCACCCTCACACCCCTGCACACGTCATGGGAACACCCCCCACCCTCACACCCCTGCACACATCATGGGAACACCCCCCACCCTCACACCCCTGCACACGTCATGGGAACACCCCCCATCCTCACACCCCTGCACACGTAATGGGAACACCCCCCACCCTCACACCCCTGCACACGTAATGGGAACACCCCCCACCCTCACACCCCTGCACATGTAATGGGAACACCCCACACCCCACACCCCACAACATACCGTGCCTAGTCCCCTCAGAAGACTGCACGTTTCAATAAGGTCTCCTCTCAGATTCTTTGAATCTCCGAGTACCTTCAAGTATCTCTTGCCTCTTGTGACGTGCCCTACAAAACGCATCATTTTCCAGTTATTACTTATGGCTAAAAATAAAGAACTGACCCAAAATATCAACCACTGCTTCCCCTCCACTTGAGACCAGGTAATGTATAAAACTGATGCTGGAAAAGCACAGCTGGTCAGGCAGCATCCGAGGAGCAGGAAAATCCACGCTTCGGGCAAAAGCCCTTCCTTTTGCAGCACTCTCTCAGGGGATTACACTGCCCCCACTGGGGTGTGGAAGGCAGTGTCTGCCATCGTGAGATAAGGACACCTTGCATTTATCTAGCACCTGTCATAGCCCTGGATTGTCTCAAGGTACTTTGTAGCCTGTGCAGCACTGTTGAAATGCAGGTGCCATCTGTCATGCAGGGTCACAAAGCAGTGCGCTTATCTGTTAAAGAAAAAATCAATTGTCACACGGTGAAAGAGAGCGTGAGTGTTTCTGTGAAAGGATACATGAGAACAAGAATGCCAAATTTCAGAGGGAGCAGCTTACACTGGGATACTTTGCAAAGGGATTTGCTGTATTAAAACAGCCAGACAATCCCCTTTCAGCTGTTGGGTGCTGGTAAAAGTTTGATTCTTTTTAAAAAGTTCCTTTTGATGGGATGTGGCGTCGACATTTATGGCCTATCTGTAAATGCCCTTGAACTGAGTCTCTTACTCGGGCTATGTCGGGGAGCAGTTAAGTGTCAGCTATTTTGCTGTGGGTCTGGAGTCGTGAATGTGCTAGAGCAGGTAAAGATTTCCCTCTCTAAAGGACATTGTTGAACCAGATGGGTTGTTATGAGAGTCAATGATCACCACCACTGAGACTTGTTTGATGCGTCCGGGACTTTGGATTAAATTTAGCGAAAGCAGCTTTTCCCCAGCGGATTCTCCATTACTGCACCTTGAACCAATCAGAGCCGCATTGCTAACCAGTCACCTCCTGCACTACAAGTTGTTGTTCCCTTTGAGATTTGGCATTCTTGTACATTGTCCTGACGAGGAGACGATGAAGCAATGTGTCAGCGTGTCTGCTTTTACAGAGACATTTAAGTTCTCTTTCACCACGTCATTGATTTTTATTTTTAAATGGCAGCACAAATGGAGCACCAGATGTCACAAAGCGCTTCACAGACAATTAGAGTCATAGAGATGTACAGCACGGAAACAGACCCTTCGGTCCAACCCGTCCATGCTGACCTGATATCCCAACCCAATCTAGTCCCACCTGCCAGCCCCTGGCCCATATCCCTCCAAACCCTTCCTATTCATATACCCATCCAAATGCCACTTAAATGTTACAATTGTACCAGCCTTCACCACTTCCTCTGGCAGCTCATTCCATACACGTACCACCCTCTGTGTGAAAAAGTTGCCCCTTAGGTCTCTTTTATATCTTTCCCCTCTCACCCTAAACCTATGCCCTCTAGTTCTGGACTCCCCGACCTCAGGGAAAAGACTTTGCCTATTTATCCTATACATTCCCCTCATGATTTTATAAACTTCTGTAACATCACCCCTCAGCCTCTGACGCTCCAGGGAAAACAGCCCCAGCCTGTTCAGCCTCTCCCTGTAGCTCAAATCCTCCAACCCTGGCAACATCCTTGTAAATCTTTTCTGAACCCTTTCAAGTTTCACAACATCTTTCCGATAGGAAGGAGACCAGAATTGCACGCAATATTCCAACAGTGGCCTAACCAATGTCCTGTACAGCCACAACATGACCTCCCAACTCCTGTACTCAATACTCTGACCAATAAAGGAAAGCATACCAAACGCCTTCTTCACTATCCTATCTACCTGCGACTCCACTTTCAAGGAGCTATGAACCTGCACTCCAAGGTCTCTTTGTTCAGCAACACTCCCTAGGAGCTGACCATTAAGTGTATAAGTCCTGCTAAGATTTGCTTTCCCAAAATGCTTTGTTGTAGTTAGGCTTTTGAAATGTAGATTCTGCTGTAATGTGGGAAAGAGGATGGCGCTTGTTCAGTACTACACGGGAGGGCAAGCCTTAATTGTTTGTTCTTCCCCGCGATGCTAGGAGCAGAAGTCGCCATTTAGCCCACTGAGTCCTGCCCACCCACCCCTCCACTGTGACAGCTCCAGCAGCACCTTCACACCCTGCACCCCCACAATACCCTTCGCCAAGAGATGGTCACCCTCAGGCGATGCTGAACTCCCCACCAGCTGGAGAGACAGGCAGCGCACCACTTTCTGGGAAATTAAGCGTCCATTGGGCATCTAACTGGACGGCCAAGGGAGGGTCCATTTGCATGTCCCACCCTCTGAGAGCTGTTGGCCGAGAAGAAGCTGGCAACTCTGCGTTGCTCAACGACACCACTGGGAGTCTCATGGCTGCTGTTGATATTGCACCCAGGACTGGGCAATTGAAGTGATGGGGGATGGGGGAGTAGTTTCAGAAGCAAGGCAAGATGGGTATCTCCCAGTGGTTCCCAATGCTCCCCTCTGGTCAGTCGCTGAGCACTTTTGAAGCAGGGTATACTGCCCTGGGAGCCTGCAACCAATTACTGTGCTCCCATTGGGGTGTCCTGGTTATTCAGTTGTTAGCACCACTGCCTCACAGCACCAGGCACGTGGGTTCGATTCCTGCCTCGGGGAACTGTCTGTGTGGAGTTTGCACATTCTCCCTGTGTCAGTGTAGGTTTCCTCCTGTTTCCTCCCACAGTCTAAAGATGTGCAGGGTAGGAGGACTGGCCATGCCAAATTACCCCATAGTGTTCAGGGATGTGTAGGTTGGGTGGATTAGCCATGGGAAATGCAGGGTTACAAGGACTGGGTAGGGTCGCAGGTCTGGGTGAGATGCCCTGCAGAGAGTCGGTGTGGACTCGAAGGGCTGAATGGCCTGCTTCCACGCAGTTGGGCAGTGGGACAGGGCCCTGCAGTGGGCAGTAATAGAGTCATAGAGTCCTTCCAGTCCATGCTGACCATGATCCCAAGCTAAACTAGTCCCACCTGCCTGTGAAGCGCAGGATCGTTGTGGCTGAACGTTAGAGTGCAGCAGCTTTGAAGAGATCCTGAGAGGACAAGGTCGAAGTGATGAGCAGCGCATTTTATGGCAGAGCTTTATTTATAGCATACCATGTAAAACAGAGAGAAAAAAACAGCGAGCTTTCCATCTTTGGAGTTTTTTTGCTCAGGAGAGCACTTGGGAGATGTGTGAACGTTGGTTGACCCCTTTAGCTCTTACTGCAGACAACTGCTACAGTGTCCTGATTCAAGTCGCTGACTGATTAATGTGTTGGCTCACTTGCTTGCAAGAGACTGATTCTGTAAAGTGATGTTTTAATCTTTTTAAAACACTGCAGTGTTTTGCTGATTGTGTTGAGTGCATTCGTACCGAATGGCCTCACCTTAGGTCAAAAGTTTCAGTTATAATAATATCCCTCGAAGGCTGAGGGGTGACCTTATAGAGGTTTACAAAATTATGAGGGGGCATGGAGAGGGTAAATAGGCAAAGTCTTTTCCCTGGGGTGGGGGAGTCCAGAACTAGAGAGGCATAGGTTTAGGGTGAGAGGGGAAAGATATAAAAGGGACCTAAGGGGCAACATTTTAATGCAGAGGGTGGTATGTGTATGGAATGAGCTGCCAGAGGAAGTGGTGGAGGCTGGTACAATTACAACATTTAAGAGGATATGTGAATAGGAAGGGTTTGGAGGGATATGGGCCGGGTACTGGCAGGTGGGACTAGTTTGGGTTGGGATATCTATTTGGCGTGGATGGGTTGGACTGAAGGGTCTGTTTCTGTGCTGTACATCTCTTTGACTCTATGACTCTATGACACATCTCCCCTGAAATTTGTGTTGACTATTAATACACTTTATTCATCAGCAAAGTGATGAAAGCGGGTCATCAACAGTGCTATCAAGCAGCACCGGCTCAGCAATAACCTGCTCAGTGATGCCCAGTTTGGATTTCGCCAGGATCAGTCAGTTCCTGATCTCATTACAGCCTTGGTTCAAACATGGACAAAAGAGCTGAATTCCAGAGGTGAGGTCAGAGTAACAGCCCTTGACATCAAGGCTGCATTTGACCGAGTATAGCATCGAGGAGCCCTGGCAAAACTGGAATCAGTGAGTATCGGGGGAAAACCCTCTGCTGCTTAGAGTCATACCTGGCACAAAGGAAGCTGGTTGTGGGGGTCGGTCATCTCAGCTCCAGGACATCTCAGTTCCTCAAGGGAGTGTCCCATGCCCAACGTCGTCAGTTAGAACATTACAGCGCAGTACAGGCCCTTCGGCCCTCAATGTTGCGCTGACCTGCGGAATTGATCCCAAACTCACCCAACCTACACAATTCCATTTTTGTCCATATGACCATTTAAAAGCCCTTAAAGTTGGCGAGTCTATGACTGTTGCTTCATCAATGGTACTCCCTCCATCATCAAGTCAAAACTGGGGACGTTTTCCAATGATTGCACAGTGTTCAGCTCCACTGGTGACTCCTCAGATACTGGGGCAGTCCCTGTCCAAAATCAACAAGCTCTGAACAGTATCCAGGTTCGAGCCGACAGCAGGCAAGAAACATTCGTGCCACACAAATAGCCAGCCACTAAGGAGTGGCACTGCCTCCCAGAACAAAGCCTCCAGGTAATGTATCCTTCCTTGCTAAGTCCCTGCAGTATTCCCCACTCAGACCTGGGGGCAGATATGGAGCTCACTACCTGCCCTGACTTGTGTTGTCTACATTTCATTAGCTGAGGTTTTCTTTTCTTTTGTTTTATTAGTTTATCTAATTTAAATTATTGCTTTAATAATGTAATAGCCATGTTTTCAAATCTCTAAAAGGTGAAATAATGACTCACCAGCCAATCAACTGCTAACCTGCAGCTGACCCTTCAGCTTTCTGTCTCTGCTGCTGCTCCTGGTTACTGATTCCCCTCGGTGTATCATCAACAACTGTCCCAACTCACCCAATCCCTTCAGCACACATTCTGGTGGAAATGTTAGCCAGCTCCCGGCACACACCCCACCCCCCCCACCTCCCCCACCCTCACCACATCCAACCTTGATAGGGGTGGCACAGTGGCACAGTGGTTAGCACTGCTGTCTCTCAGCGCCAGGGATCCAGGTTCGATTCCCACCTCGGGTAACTGTCTGTGTGGAGTTTGCACATTCCCCCCCCCCCACCATGTCTGTGTGGGTTTCCTCCGGGTGCTCCGGTTTCCTCCCACCGTCCAAAGATGTGCAGGGTAGATGGATTGGTCATGCTAAATTGTCCCATAATGTTAGGTGCATTAGTCAGAGAAAAGGGGGTCTGGGTGGGTTACTCTTTGGAGGTTTGGCGTGGGCTTGTTGGGCCGAAGGGCCTGTTTCCACACTGTAGGGAATCTAATCTAATCTCCACTCTCTTGTGGAGCTGTAACTAAAGGCCACTTGTACAAGGCTGGGCGCTACAATCAAGTGAAACATCTTGAGACAGAGTGCTCTGAGCTTGGCGCTGACAATGACAGGGAGTCGCTGAGTTTGACACCATTGATACGTTTAAGGGGAACCTGGCTAGGGACACAAGGTAGAAAGGAACAGGAGGACACACTGAGATGGAACAGGACAACGAGAGGCAAGTGTGTAGCAGAAAAGCCAACATGGGCAGTTGGGCCGAATGGCCGGTTTTGTGCAGTTGACGAGTATGCAGTACTGAAAGAGGACGGTTCTGGGGGCTGGTAAGTATTGAACAACGTCACAGGTTGGAATAGTGTTTGTTGGAACACCGAAAAGTGCCACAAGAGGCTGTTTGGTCACTAACGTCACTTACTGCTAGACCTGGGCGCTAGGACGCGGCTGGAACCAGCAAGAAGCTCCAGGGAACACCATTCTGCCCCCGCCCCTCCTCACCAGCCAGACTGCAAGCTGAAGGGAAAGTTAGCCTCAGATTCTTGGTGTGACTGCAATGGTACAGAGCCAGTCTCTCATCCTCAGGGAGACCACCACAGTGTGGTACAGTTCAAGGCTGAATTGGAGCTGAGCTGACAGTGGTTCGGGTTTCACCAGCAAAATGAACGTTCTTCATTTACTGCACAGTGGGTACCTCTCAAAGGCACACGATCTGAACAGGTCATGACTGAAAAGAATTGGCGCTGCCATCCCAGTGCCAGAGCACAAAACTGAGGAGACGTTAGCTCAGGTGGAGACTAAACTAGCAGGAACCTTCAGATTAATCGGAGGCTCGCTCCGCTGCAGGCTTTGGCCTTGTGAAGGCAGAACACGGTCAAGGTTGGACAGTTTCCTCCCTATGAAAACAAGCAGCACATTGAAAAATCAACCAAATCACAGGATCATCAGGTTCACAAAACAGAGTGTTCACATTGTAGCAGGACGCTGCGAGTTCATAGTAGCAAGGTGATGTAGTCCCTCGCCTGTACCCCACCGCCCAGCCCCCTGGACTGTACCCCACCGCCCAGCTCCCTGACTGTACCCCACCGCCCAGCCCCCTGGACTATACCCCATCGCCCAGCCCTCAGACTGTACCCCACCGCCCAGCTCCCTGACTGTACCCCACCGCCCAGCCCTCAGACTGTACCCCACTGCCCAGCCCCCCCGACTGTACCCCACCGCCCAGCCCCCGGACTGTACTCCCATCGCCGAGCCCCCCCCGACTGTACCCCACTGCCCAGCCCCCTGACTCTACCCCACAGCCCAGCCCCCTGGACTGTACCCCACAGCCCAGTCCCCCTGACTGTACCCCACCACCCAGCCCCCTGGACTGTACCCCACAGCCCAGTCCCCCTGACTGTACCCCACCACCCAGCCCCCTGGACTGTACCCCACTGCCCAGTCCCCCTGACTGTACCCCACTGCCCAGCCCCCTGGACTGTACTCCCATCGCCGAGCCCCCCCGACTGTACCCCACTGCCCAGTCCCCCGACTGTACCCCACTGCCCAACCCCAGCAAGTTCCCCACCGCCCAGCCCCCCCGACTGTACCCCACTGTTCATCCCCCCCAACTCCCCAACTGTACCACGCTCTCCGCCTCACGTCTGTACCCACCACTGAGCCCCCTGACTATACCCCACCACCCAGCCTCTCGCCTGTACCTTACCGCACAGCCCCCGGACTGTACCCCACCACCAACCCCCTGGACTGTACCCCACCGCCCAGACCCCGGACTGTACCCCACCGCCCAGCCCCCGGACTGTACCCCACCGCCCAGCCCCCGGACTGTACCCCACCGCCCAGCCCCTGGACTGTACCCCACCGCCCAGCCCCTGGACTGTACCCCACCGCCCAGCCCCTGGACTGTACCCCACTGCCCAGACCCCGGACTGTACCCCACCGCCCAGACCCTGGACTGTACCCCACCGCCCAGCCCCCGGCCTGTACCCCACCGTCAAGCCCCCCCCCGACTATACCACACCGCCCAGCCCCTCGCCCGTACCCCACCGCTCAGACCCCGACTGTACCCCACCGCTCGGACCCCGACTGTACCACACTACGCAGCCCCTCACCGGTACACCACCGCCCAGACCCGACCTTTACCCTACCGCCCAGACCCTGACTGTACCCCACTGCCCGGCCCCCCGGACTGTACCCCACCGCCCAGCCCCTCGACTGTATCACACTGCCGAACCGGTGGACTGTAGCCCATACCCACCCCCTCGCTTGTACCCCAATGCCCAGCCCCGTCTGTACCCCATCGTCCAGCCCTCAGACTGTACCCCAACACCCAGCTCCCGAACTGTACCCCACCGCCCAGCTCCCTGACTGTACCCCACCGCCCAGCCCTCAGACTGTACCCCAACGACCAGCCTGTACCCCACCGCCCAGCCCCCTGGACTGTACCCCAACGACCAGCCTGTACCCCACCGCCCAGCCCCCTGGACTGTACCCCACCGCCCAGCCCTCAGACTGTACCCCACCGCCCAGCCCTCAGACTGTACCCCATCGCCCAGCCCTCAGACTGTACCCCAACACCCAGCTCCCGAACTGTACCCCACCGCCCAGCCCCCTGGACTGTACCCCACCGCCCAGCCCTCAGACTGTACCCCATCGCCCAGCCCTCAGACTGTACCCCAACACCCAGCTCCCGAACTGTACCCCACCGCCCAGCCCCCTGGACTGTACCCCACCGCCCAGCCCTCAGACTGTACCCCACTGCCCAGCCCCCCCGACTGTACCCCACCGCCCAGCCCCCGGACTGTACTCCCATCGCCGAGCCCCCCCCGACTGTACCCCACTGCCCAGCCCCCTGACTCTACCCCACAGCCCAGCCCCCTGGACTGTACCCCACAGCCCAGTCCCCCTGACTGTACCCCACCACCCAGCCCCCTGGACTGTACCCCACAGCCCAGTCCCCCTGTCTGTACCCCACTGCCCAGCCCCCTGGACTGTACCCCACTGCCCAGTCCCCCTGACTGTACCCCACTGCCCAGTCCCCCTGACTGTACCCCACTGCCCAGCCCCCTGGACTGTACTCCCATCGCCGAGCCCCCCGCGACTGTACCCCACCGCCCAGCCCCTGGACTGTACCCCACTGCCCAGTCCCCCGACTGTACCCCACTGCCCAACCCCAGCAAGTTCCCCACCGCCCAGCCCCCCCGACTGTACCCCACTGTTCATCCCCCCCAACTCCCCAACTGTACCACGCTCTCCGCCTCACGTCTGTACCCACCACTGAGCCCCCTGACTATACCCCACCACCCAGCCTCTCGCCTGTACCTTACCGCACAGCCCCCGGACTGTACCCCACCACCAACCCCCTGGACTGTACCCCACCGCCCAGAGTCCGGACTGTACCCCACCGCCCAGCCCCCGGACTGTACCCCAACACCCAGCCCCCGGACTGTACCCCACCGCCCAGCCCCTGGACTGTACCCCACCGCCCAGCCCCCGGACTGTACCCCATCGCCCAGCCCCCGGACTGTACCCCACCGCCCAGCCCCTGGACTGTACCCCACCGCCCAGACCCTGGACTGTACCCCACCGCCCAGCCCCCCGACTGTACCCCACCGTCAAGCCCCCCCCCGACTATACCACACCGCCCAGCCCCTCGCCCGTACCCCACCGCTCAGACCCCGACTGTACCCCACCGCCCAGCCCCCAGCTGTACCACACTACGCAGCCCCTCGCTGGTACACCACCGCCCAGACCCGACCTTTACCCTACCGCCCAGACCCTGACTGTACCCCACTGCCCGGCCCCCCGGACTGTACCCCACCGCCCAGCCCCTCGACTGTATCACACTGCCGAACCGGTGGACTGTAGCCCATACCCACCCCCTCGCTTGTACCCCAATGCCCAGCCCCGTCTGTACCCCACCACCCAGCCCCCGTACTGTACCCCACCGCCCAGTCCCTTGCCTGTACCCCACAGCCCACCCTCTCGCCTGTACCCCGTCACCCAGCCCCCCCCAAGTGTACTCCACTGCCCAGCCCCTCGCCTGTACCCCACCGCCCAGACCGTACACCACCGCCCAACCCCCCGACTGTACCCCACCGCCCAGCCTCCCGCCTGTACCCCAACCCACTGCCCACCCCCCCGACTGTACCCCACCGCTCAGCCCCTGGCCTATATCCCACTGCCCAGCCTCTCGCCTGTACCCCACTGTCTAGCCCTCTGACTGTATCCCACAGCCCAGCCTCTCGCCTGTGCCCAACCGCCCAGTCCCCCAACTGTACCATACCTCACAGCCCCTTGCCTGTACCCCACTGCCCAGACCCTGACTATACTCCGCCGCCCAGACCCCCAATTGTACCCCACCAGCCAGACCCCAACTGTATACCACCGACCAGCCCCCCAATTGTACACCACTGCTCAGCCCCTCGCCTGTACCCCACCGGCAAGACTGCGACTGTACCCCTCCGCCCAGCCCCCCGACAGTACCCCACCGCCCAGCCTCTCACCTGTATCCCACCATCCAACCCCACCGACTGTAGCCCGCTGCCCAGACCCCCGACTGTACCCCACCGCCCAGACCCCCGACTGTACACCGCCGCCCAGCCCACGACTGTATCCTGCAACCCAGCCCTCCGACTGTACCCCACCGCCCAGCACCCCCGACTGTACCCCACCGCCCAGACCCCCGACTGTACACCGCCGCCCAGCCCACGACTGTATCCTGCAACCCAGCCCTCCGACTGTACCCCACCGCCCAGCACCCCCGACTGTACCCCACTTCCAACTCCTCACCTGAATATTCAAGATATTAACTATTTCCAATGGCTTACCCACCTAGCCTGCACATCCTTGGACTGTGGGTAATTTAACATGGCTGATCCACCGAACTTGCACATCTTAGGATTGTGGGAGGAAACTGAAGCATCCAGAGGAAACACATGCAGAGAACTTGCAGACTCCACACAGACAGTTGCCCAAGGCTGGAATTGAACCCGGGTCCCGAGTGCCGTGAGGCAGCAGCGCTAACGACTGTGCTGCCCCATTTTTACCAAGTCTTACTTGTTGGTGAGCTGACTATTGAACCACAGTCCAAATGCCGTGGGGAGACCCACAATGCATTTGGGGAGGCAATTGGGGTTTCACCCAGCAGTAGTGAAGGAACAGTGCTGCATTTCCCAGTCAGGATGGTGAACAGTGCGATATTTCCCAGTCAGGATGGTGAACAGAACTACATTTCCCAGTCAGGATTGTGAACAATGCTATATTTCCCAGTCAGGATGGTGAACAGTGTTATATTTTCCAGTCAGGATGGTGAACAGTGCTATATTTCCCAGTCAGGATGGTGAACAGTGTTATATTTTCCAGTCAGGATGGTGAACAGTGCTACATTTCCCAGTGAGGATGGTGAATAATGCTAAATTTCCAAGTCAGTATGGTGAACAGCGCTATATCTCCAGGTACAGATGGTTAACGGTGCTACATTTCCCACTCCGGATGGTGAAGAGTGCGACATTTCCAGTCAAGATGGTGAACAGTGCTACATTTCTCAGTCAGGATGCTGAGCAGTTCTATATTTCCCAGTCAGGATGTTGAACAGTGCTACATTTCCAGTCAAGATGGTGAACAGTGCTATATTTCCCAGTCCAGATGGTGAACAGTGCTACATTTCCCAGTCTGGATGGTGAACAGTGCTACATTTCCGAGTCAGGATGGCGAACAGTGTTACATTTCCCAGTCAGGATGGTGAACACTGTTATATTTTCCAGTCAGGATGGTGAACAGTGTTATATTTTCCAGTTAGGATGGTGAAGAGTGGTATATTTCTCAATCAGGATGTGAACAGTGCTACATTTCCCAGTCAGGATGGTGAACAGTGCTACATTTCCCAGTCAGGATGGTGAACAGTGTTATATTTTCCAGTTAGGATGGTGAAGAGTGGTATATTTCTCAGTCAGGATGGTGAACAGTGCTATGTTTCCCAGTCAGGATGGTGAACAGTTCTATATTTCCCAGTGAAGATGGTGAACAGAAATACATTTGCCAGTCAGGATGGTGAACAGAGCTATATTTCCCAGTCAGGATGGTGAACAGTGCTGTAATTCCCAGTCAGGATGGTGAACAGTGCTATATTTCCAAGTTAGGATGGTGAACAGTCCTATATTTCCCAGTCAGGATGTTGAACAGTGCTACATTTCCCAGTCAGGATGGTGAACAGTCCTATATTTCCCAGTCAGGATGGTGAACAGTGCTACATTTCCCAGTAAGGATGGTTAACAGTGGTATATTTCCAAATCCAGATGGTGTACATTGTGACATTTCCCAGTCAGGATGGTGAACAGTGCTACATTTCCGAGTTAGGATTGTGAACAGTGCTCCATTTCCCAGTCAGGATGGTGAACAGTGCTATATTTCCCAGTCAGGATAGTGAACAGTGCTACATTTCCCAGTCCAGATGGTGAACAGTGCTACATTTCCCAGTGAGGATGGTGAACAGTGATATATTTCCCAGTCAGGATGGTGAACAGTGCTATATTTCCCAGTCTGGATGATGAACAGTGCTACATTTCCCAGTCAGGATGGTGAACAGTGCTACATTTCCCAGTCAGGATGGTGAACAGTGCTACATTTCCGTGTCAGGATGGTGAACAGTGCTACATTTCCGTGTCAGGATGGTGAACAGTCCTATATTTCCCAGTCAGGATGTTGAACAGTGCTACATTTCCCAGTCAGGATGGTGAACAGTCCTATATTTCCCAGTCAGGATGGTGAACAGTGCTACATTTCCCAGTAAGGATGGTTAACAGTGGTATATTTCCAAATCCAGATGGTGTACATTGTGACATTTCCCAGTCAGGATGGTGAACAGTGCTACATTTCCGAGTTAGGATTGTGAACAGTGCTCCATTTCCCAGTCAGGATGGTGAACAGTGCTATATTTCCCAGTCAGGATAGTGAACAGTGCTACATTTCCCAGTCCAGATGGTGAACAGTGCTACATTTCCCAGTGAGGATGGTGAACAGTGCTACATTTCCCAGTCAGGATGGTGAACAGTGTTATATTTCCCAGTCCAGATGGTGAACAGTGCTATATTTCCCAGTCAGGATGGTGAACAGTGCTACATTTCCGTGTCAGGATGGTGAACATTGCTACATTTCCAAGTCAGGATTGTGAACACTGCTATGTTTCCCACTCAGGATGGTGAACAGTTCTATATTTCCCAGTGAAGATGGTGAATAGTGCTATATTTCCCAGTCAGGATGGTGAACAGTGCTACATTTCCCAGTCAGGATGGTGAACAGTGCTATATTTCCCAGTCAGGATGGTGAACAGTTCTATATTTCCCAGTCTGGATGGTGAACAGTTCTATATTTCCCAGTCAGGATGGTGAACAGTGCTATATTTCCCAGTCAGGATGGTGAACAGTGCTACATTTCCCAGTCAGGATGGTGAACAGTGCTACATTTCCCAGTCAGGATGGTGAACACTGCTATATTTACAAATCCAGATAGTGAACTGTGCTACATTTCCCAGTCAGGATGGTGAACAGTGCTACATTTCCCAGTCAGGATGGTGAACAGTGTTATATTTTCCAGTCAGGATGGTAAACAGTGCTATATTTCCGAGTCCAGGATGGTGAACAGTGCTACATTTTCCAGTAAGGATGGTGAACAGTGCTACATTTCCCAGTCAGGATGGTGAACAGAAATACATTTGCCAGTCAGGATGGTGAACAGTGCTGTATTTCCCAGTCAGGATGGTGAACAGTGCTACATTTCCCAGTCAGGATGGTGAACAGTGCTATATTTCCCAGTCAGGATGGTGAACAGTGCTACATTTCCCAGTCCAGATGGTGAACAGTGCTACATTTCCCAGTCCAGATGGTGAACAGTGCTACATTTCCAAGTCAGGATTGTGAACACTGCTATGTTTCCCAGTCAGGATGGTGAACAGTGCTATTTGTCCCAATCAGGAGAGTGAACAGTGCTACATTACCCAGTCAGGATGGTGAACAGTGCTATATTTCCCAGTCAGGATGGTGAACAGTGCTGTATTTCCCAGTCAGGATGGTGAACAGTGCTACATTACCCAGTCAGGATGGTGAACGGTTCTATATTTCCCAGTGAGGATGGTGAACAGAACTATATTTCCCAGTGAGGATGGTGAATAGTGCTATAATTCCCAGTCAGGATGGTGAACAGTGCTATATTTCCCTGTCAGGATGGTGAACAGTGCTACATTTCCCAGTCTGGATGATGAAGAGTGTAAACATTTCCCAGTCAGGAGGGTGAACACTGCTATATTTCCCAGTCAGGATGGTGAACAGTGCTACATTTCCCAGTCAGGATGGTGAACAATGCTATATTTCCCAGTCAGGATGGTGAACAGCGCTATATTTCCAAGTCAGGATGGTGAACAGTGCTACATTTCCCAGTCAGGATGGTGAACAGTGCTACATTTCCCAGTCAGGATGGTGAACAGTGCTACATTTCCCAGTCAGGATGTTGAACAGTGCTACATTTCCCAGTAAGGATGGTGAACAGTGCTAAATTTCCAAATCCAGATGATGAACAGTGCTTCCCTTCCCAGTCAGGATGGTGAACAGTGCTACATTTCCGAGTCTGGATGATGAACAGTGTAAACATTTCCCAGTCAGGATGGTGAACACTGCTATATTTCCCAGTCAGGATGGTGAACAGTGCTACATTTCCCAGTCAGGATGGTGAACAGTGCTATATTTCCCAGTCAGGATGGTGAACAGTGCTACATTTCCCAGTCAGGATGGTGAACTGTGCTACATTTCCCACTCAAGATGGTGAACACTGCTACATTTCCCAGTCAGGATGGTGAACAGTGCTATATTTCCCAGTTAGGATGGTGAACAGTGCTGCATTTCTCAATCAGGATGGCGAACAGTGATACATTTCCCAGTCAGGATGGTGAACAGTGCTACATTTCCCTGTTAGGATGGTGTACAGTGCGATATTTCCCAGTTCGGATGGTAAACAGTGCTACATTTCCCAGTCAGGATGGTGAACAGTGCTACATTTCCCTGTTAGGATGGTGTACAGTGCTACATTTCCCTGTTAGGATGGTGTACAGTGCGATATTTCCCATTTCGGATGTTGAGCAGTGCTACATTTCCCAGTCAGGATGGTGAACAGTGCTATATTTCCAAATCCAGATGGTGAACAGTGCTTCCCTTCCCAGTCAGGATGGTGAACATTGCTACATTTCCCTGTCAGGATTGTGAACACTGCTATGTTTCCCAGTCAGGATGGTGGACAGTGCTATATGTCCCAGTCAGGATAGTGAACTGTGCTATATGTCCCAGTCAGGATAGTGAACAGTGCCACATTTCCCAGTCAGGATGGTGAACAGTGTTATATTTTCCAGTTAGGATGGTGAAGAGTGGTATATTTCTCAGTCAGGATGGTGAAGAGTGGTATATTTCTCAGTCAGGATGGTGAACAGTGCTACATTTCCCAGTCAGGATGCTGAACAGTTCTATATTTCCCAGTGAAGATGGTGAATAGTGCTATATTTCCCAGTCAGGATGGTGAACAGAGCTATATTTCCCAGTCTGGATGGTGAACAGCGCGGTACTTCCCAGTCAGGATGGTGAACAGTGCTATATTTCCAAGTTAGTATGGTGAACAGTCCTACATTTCCCAGTCAGGATGTTGAACAGTGCTATATTTCCCAGTCAGGATGGTGAACAGTGCTACATTTCCCAGTGAGGATGGTGAACATTGCGACATTTCCCCGTCAGGATGGTGAACAGTGCTCCATTTCCCAGTCAGGATGGTGAAGAGTGCTCCATTTCCCAGTGAGGATGGTGAACAGTGCTACATTTCCCAGTCAGGATGGTGAACAGTGCTATATTTCCCAGTCAAGATGGTGAAGAGTGCTATATTTCCCAGTCAGGATGGTGAACAGTGCTATATTTCGCAGTCAAGATGGCCAAAAGTGCTATATTTCCCAGTAAGAATGGTGAACAGTGCTACATTTCCCAGTCAGGATGGCGAACAGTGCTATATTTTCCAGTCAGGATGGTGAATAGCGCTACATTTCCCAGTCAGGATGGTGAACAGTGCTACATTTCCCAGTCAGGATGGCGAGCAGTGCGATATTTCCCAGTCAGGATGGCGAACAGTGCTATATTTCTCAGTCAGGATGGTGAACAGCTCTACATTTCCCAGTCAGGAAGGTGAACAGCGCTATATTTCCTGGTGTGGATGGTGAACAGTGCTACATTACCCAGTGAGGATGGTGAACAGTGCTGTATTTCCCAGTCAGGATGGTGAACACGCTGTACTTCCCAGTCAGGATGGTGAACAGCGCTGTTCTTCCCAGTCAGGATGGTGAACAGTGCTATATTTCCAAGTTAGGATGGTGAACAGTCCTATATTTCCCAGTCAGTATGTTGAGCAGTGCGACATTTCCCAGTCAGGATAGTGAACAGTGCCACATTTCTCAGTCAGGATGGTGAACAGTGCTACATTTCCGAGTTAGGATTGTGAACAGTGCTCCATTTCCCAGTCAGGATGGTGAACAGTGCTACATTTCCCAGTCAGGATGGTGAACAGTGCTACATTTCCCAGTCAGGATGGCGAACAGTGCTACATTTCCCAGTCAGGAAGGGGAACAGCGCTATATTTCCTAGTGTGGATGGTGAACAGCGCTACATTTCCCAGTCAGGAAGGGGAACAGCGCTATATTTCCTAGTGTGGATGGTGAACAGTGCTACATTTCCCAGTCAGGATGGTGAACAGTGCTATATTTCCCAGTCAGGATGGTGAACAGCGCTACATTTCCCAGTCCGGAAGGGGAACAGCGCTATATTTCCTTGTGTGGATGGTGAACAGTGCTACATTTCCCAGTCAGGATGGTGAACAGTGCTATATTTCCAAGTTAGGATGGTGAACAGTCCTATATTTCCCAGTCAGTATGTTGAACAGTGCGACATTTCCCAGTCAGGATAGTGAACAGTGCCACATTTCTCAGTCAGGATGGTGAACAGTGCTACATTTCCGAGTTAGGATTGTGAACAGTGCTACATTTCCCAGTCAGGATGGTGAACAGTGCTACATTTCCCAGTCAGGATGGCGAACAGTGCTACATTTCCCAGTCAGGAAGGGGAACAGCGCTATATTTCCTAGTGTGGATGGTGAACAGCGCTACATTTCCCAGTCAGGAAGGGGAACAGCGCTATATTTCCTAGTGTGGATGGTGAACAGTGCTACATTTCCCAGTCAGGATGGTGAACAGTGCTACATTACCCAGTGAGGATGGTGAACGGTTCTATATTTCCCAGTCAGGATGGTGAACAGAACTACATTTCCCAGTCAGGATGGTGAACAGTTCTATATTTCCCAGTGAAGATGGTGAATAGTGCTATATTTCCCAGTCAGGATGGTGAACAGAGCTATATTTCCCAGTCAGGATGGTGAACAGCGCTGTACTTCCCATTCAGGATGGTGAACAGTGCTATATTTCCAAGTTAGGATGGTGAACAGTCCTATATTTTCCAGTCAGTATGGTGAACAGTGCGACATTTCCCAGTCAGGATGGCGAACAGTGCTACATTCCCCAGTCAGGATGGTGAACAGTGGTAAATTTCCAAATCCAGATGGTGAACAGTGCTACATTTCCCAGTCAGAATGGTGAACAGTGCTACATTTCCCAGTCAGGATGGTGAACAGTGCTATATTTTCCAGTTAGGATGGTGAACAGAACTACAATTCCCAGTCAGGATGGTGAATAGTGCTGTATTTCCCAGCCAGAATGGTGAACAGTGCTATATTTCCCAGTCTAGATGGTGAACAGTGCTACATTTCCCAGTCAGGATGTTGAACAGTGCTACATTTCGAGGTCAGGATTGTGAGCAGTGCTACATTTCCCAGTCAGTATGGTGAACAGTGCTATATTTCCCAGTCAGGATGGTGAACAGTGCTACTTTTCCCAGTCAGTATGGTGAACAGTGCTACATTTCCCAGTCAGGATGGTGAACAGTGCTACATTTCCCAGTCAGGATGGTGAACAGTGCGATATTTCCCAGTTAGGATGGTGAACAGTGCTACATTTCTCAATCAGGATGGCGAACAGTACTACATTTCCCAGTCAGGATGGTGAACAGTGCTACATTTCCCAGTCAGGATGGTGAACACAACTACATTTCCCAGTCAGGATGGTGAACAGTGCTATGTTTCCCAGTCAGGATGGTGAACAGTGCTATATTTCCCAGTCAGGATGTTGAACAGTGCTACATTTCCCAGTAAGGATGGTGAACAGTGCTACATTTCCAAATCCAGATGGTGAACAGTGCTTCCCTTCCCAGTCAGGATGGTGAACATTGCTACATTTCCCAGTCAGGATGGTGAACAATGTTATATTTCCCAGTCAGGATGGTGAACAGTGTTATGTTTTCCAGTTAGGATTATGAAGAGTGGAATATTTCTCAATCAGGATGGTGAACAGTGCTATATTTCCCAGTCCAGATGGTGAACAGTGCTATATTTCCCAGTCAGGATGGTGAACAGTGCTATATTTCCCAGTCCAGATGGTGAACAGTGCTACATTTCCCAGTCAGGATGTTGAACAGCGCTACATTTCCAAGTCAGGATTGTGAACACTGCTATGTTTCCCAGTCAGGATGGTGAACGGTGCTATATGTCCCAGTCAGGATAGTGAACAGTGCGATATGTCCCAGTCAGGATAGTGAACAGTGCCACATTTCCCAGTCAGGATGGTGAACAGTGCTACATTTCCAAGTCAGGATTGTGAACACTGCTATGTTTCCCAGTCAGGATGGTGAACAGTGCTATATGTCCCAGTCAGGAGAGTGAACAGTGCTACATTACCCAGTCAGGATGGTGAACAGTGCTATATTTCCCAGTCAGGATGGTGAACAGTGCTGTATTTCCCAGTCAGGATGGTGAACAGTGCTACATTACCCAGACAGGATGGTGAACGGTTCTATATTTCCCAGTGAGGATGGTGAACAGAACTATATTTCCCAGTGAGGATGGTGAATAGCGCTATAATTCCCAGTCAGGATGGTGAACAGTGCTATATTTCCCTGTCAGGATGGTGAACAGTGCTACATTTCCCAGTCTGGATGATGAACAGTGTAAACATTTCCCAGTCAGGATGGTGAACACTGCTATATTTCCCAGTCAGGATGGTGAACAGTGCTACATTTCCCAGTCACGATGGTGAACAATGCTATATTTCCCAGTCAGGATGGTGAACAGCGCTATATTTCCAAGTCAGGATGGTGAACAGTGCTACATTTCCCAGTCAGGATGGTGAACAGTGCTATATTTCCCAGTCAGGATGGTGAACAGTGCTACATTTCCCAGTCAGGATGGTGAACAGTGCTACATTTCCCAGTCAGGATGGTGAACAGTGCTATATTTCCCAGTTAGGATGGTGAACAGTGCTGCATTTCTCAATCAGGATGGCGAACAGTGCTACATTTCCCAGTCAGGATGGTGAACAGTGCTACATTTCCCTGTTAGGATGGTGTACAGTGCGATATTTCCCAGTTCGGATGGTGAACAGTGCTACATTTCCCAGTCAGGATGGTGAACAGTGCTACATTTCCCTGTTAGGATGGTGTACAGTGCGATATTTCCAAATCCAGATGGTGAATAGTGCTTCCCTTCCCAGTCAGGATGGTGAACATTGCTACATTTCCCTGTCAGGATGGTGAACAATGTTATATTTCCCAGTCAGGATGGTGAACAGTGTTATATTTTCCAGTTAGGATTATGAAGAGTGGTATATTTCTCAATCCGGATGGTGAACAGTGCTATATTTCGCAGTCCAGATGGTGAACAGTTCTACATTTCCCATTCAGGATGTTGAACAGTGTTACATTTCCAAGTCAGGATTGTGAACACTGCTATGTTTCCCAGTCAGGATGGTGAACAGTGCTATATGTCCCAGTCAGGATAGTGAACTGTGCTATATGTCCCAGTCAGGATAGTGAACAGTGCCACATTTCCCAGTCAGGATGGTGAACAGTGTTATATTTTCCAGTTAGGTTGGTGAAGAGTGGTATATTTCTCAGTCAGGATGGTGAACAGCGCTGTACTTCCCAGTCAGGATGGTGAACAGTGCTATATTTCCAAGTTAGGATGGTGAACAGCGCTACATTTCCCAGTCAGGAAGGTGAACAGCGCTATATTTCCTGGTGTGGATGGTGAACAGTGCTACATTTCCCAGTCAGGATGCTGAACAGTTCTATATTTCCCAGTGAAGATGGTGAATAGTGCTATATTTCCCAGTCAGGATGGTGAACAGAGCTATATTTCCCAGTCTGGATGGTGAACAGCGCTGTACTTCCCAGTCAGGATGGTGAACAGTGCTATATTTCCAAGTTAGGATGGTGAACAGCGCTACATTTCCCAGTCAGGAAGGTGAACAGCGCTATATTTCCTGGTGTGGATGGTGAACAGTGCTACATTTCCCAGTGAGGATGGTGAACAGTGCTGTATTTCCCAGTCAGGATGGTGAACAGCGCTGTACTTCCCAGTCAGGATGGTGAACAGCGCTGTACTTCCCAGTCAGGATGGTGAACAGTCCTATATTTCCCAGTCAGTATGTTGAACAGTGCGACATTTCCCAGTCAGGATGGTGAACAGTGCCACATTTCTCAGTCAGGATGGTGAACAGTGCTACATTTCCCAGTCAGGATGGTGAACAGTGCTACATTTCCCAGTCAGGATGGCGAACAGTGCTACATTTCCCAGTCAGGAAGGGGAACAGCGCTATATTTCCTAGTGTGGATGGTGAACAGTGCTACATTTCCCAGTCAGGATGGCGAACACTGCTATATTTCCCAGTCAGGATGGTGAACAGCGCTACGTTTCCCAGTCAGGATGGTGAACAGTGCTACATTTCCCAGTCAGGATGGTGAACAGTGCTACATTTCCCAGTCAGGATGGCGAACAGTGCTACATTTCCCAGTCAGGAAGGGGAACAGCGCTATATTTCCTAGTGTGGATGGTGAACAGTGCTACATTTCCCAGTCAGGATGGCGAACAGTGCTATATTTCCCAGTCAGGATGGTGAACAGCGCTACATTTCCCAGTCAGGAAGGGGAACAGCGCTATATTTCCTAGTGTGGATGGTGAACAGTGCTACATTTCCCAGTCAGGATGGTGAACAGCGCTACATTTCCCAGTCAGGATGGTGAACAGTTCTATATTTCCCAGTGAAGATGGTGAATAGTGCTATATTTCCCAGTCAGGATGGTGAACAGAGCTATATTTCCCAGTCAGGATGGTGAACAGCACTGTACTTCCCAGTCAGGATGGTGAACAGTGCTATATTTCCAAGTTAGGATGGTGAACAGTCCTATATTTCCCAGTCAGGATGGTGAACAGTGCTACATTCCCCAGTCAGGATGGTGAACAGTGGTAAATTTCCAAATCCAGATGGTGAACAGTGCTACAATTCCCAGTCAGGATGGTGAATAGTGCTGTATTTCCCAGCCAGAATGGTGAACAGTGCTATATTTCCCAGTCTAGATGGTGAACCGTGCTACATTTCCCAGTCAGGATGTTGAATAGTGCTACATTTCGAGGTCAGGATTGTGAACAGTGCTACATTTCCCAGTCAGTATGGTGAACAGTGCTACATTTCCCAGTCAGTATAGTGAACAGTGCTATATTTCCCAGTCAGGATGGTGAACAGTGCTACATTTCCCAGTCAGTATGGTGAACAGTGCTATATTTCCCAGTCAGGATGGTGAACAGTGCTACATTTCCCAGTCAGTATGGTGAACAGTGCTACATTTCCCAGTCAGTATGGTGAACAGTGCGATATGTCCGAGTCAGGATAGTGAACAGTGCCACATTTCCCAGTCAGGATGGTGAACAGTGCTACATTTCCAAGTCAGGATTGTGAACACTGCTATGTTTCCCAGTCAGGATGGTGAACAGTGCTATATGTCCCAGTCAGGAGAGTGAACAGTGCTACATTACCCAGTCAGGATGGTGAACAGTGCTATATTTCCCAGTCAGGATGGTGAACAGTGCTGTATTTCCCAGTCAGGATGGTGAACAGTGCTACATTACCCAGACAGGATGGTGAACGGTTCTATATTTCCCAGTGAGGATGGTGAACAGAACTATATTTCCCAGTGAGGATGGTGAATAGCGCTATAATTCCCAGTCAGGATGGTGAACAGTGCTATATTTCCCTGTCAGGATGGTGAACAGTGCTACATTTCCCAGTCTGGATGATGAACAGTGTAAACATTTCCCAGTCAGGATGGTGAACACTGCTATATTTCCCAGTCAGGATGGTGAACAGTGCTACATTTCCCAGTCAGGATGGTGAACAATGCTATATTTCCCAGTCAGGATGGTGAAAAGTGCTATATTTCCCAGTCAGGATGGTGAACAGTGCGATATTTCCCAGTCAGGATGGTGAACAGTGCTACATTTCCCAGTCAGGATGGTGAACAGTGCTATATTTCCCAGTTAGGATGGTGAACAGTGCTGCATTTCTCAATCAGGATGGCGAACAGTGCTACATTTCCCAGTCAGGATGGTGAACAGTGCTACATTTCCCTGTTAGGATGGTGTACAGTGCGATATTTCCCAGTTCGGATGGTGAACAGTGCTACATTTCCCAGTCAGGATGGTGAACAGTGCTACATTTCCCTGTTAGGATGGTGTACAGTGCTACATTTCCCAGTCAGGATGGTGAACAGTGCTACATTTCCCAGTCAGGATGGTGAACAGTGCTACATTTCCCACTCAAGATGGTGAACACTGCTACATTTCCCAGTCAGGATGGTGAACAGTGCTATATTTCCCAGTTAGGATGGTGAACAGTGCTGCATTTCTCAATCAGGATGGCGAACAGTGCTACATTTCCCAGTCAGGATGGTGAACAGTGCTACATTTCCCTGTTAGGATGGTGTACAGTGCGATATTTCCAAATCCAGATGGTGAATAGTGCTTCCCTTCCCAGTCAGGATGGTGAACATTGCTACATTTCCCTGTCAGGATGGTGAACAATGTTATATTTCCCAGTCAGGATGGTGAACAGTGTTATATTTTCCAGTTAGGATTATGAAGAGTGGTATATTTCTCAATCAGGATGGTGAACAGTGCTATATTTCGCAGTCCAGATGGTGAACAGTTCTACATTTCCCATTCAGGATGTTGAACAGTGTTACATTTCCAAGTCAGGATTGTGAACACTGCTATGTTTCCCAGTCAGGATGGTGAACAGTGCTATATGTCCCAGTCAGGATAGTGAACTGTGCTATATGTCCCAGTCAGGATAGTGAACAGTGCCACATTTCCCAGTCAGGATGGTGAACAGTGTTATATTTTCCAGTTAGGATGGTGAAGAGTGGTATATTTCTCAGTCAGGATGGTGAACAGTGCTACATTTCCCAGTCAGGATGCTGAACAGTTCTATATTTCCCAGTGAAGATGGTGAATAGTGCTATATTTCCCAGTCAGGATGGTGAACAGAGCTATATTTCCCAGTCTGGATGCTGAACAGCGCTGTACTTCCCAGTCAGGATGGTGAATAGTGCTATATTTCCAAGTTAGGATGGTGAACAGCGCTACATTTCCCAGTCAGGAAGGTGAACAGCGCTATATTTCCTGGTGTGGATGGTGAACAGTGCTACATTTCCCAGTGAGGATGGTGAACAGTGCTGTATTTCCCAGTCAGGATGGTGAACAGCGCTGTACTTCCCAGTCAGGATGGTGAACAGCGCTGTACTTCCCAGTCAGCATGGTGAACAGTCCTATATTTCCCAGTCAGTATGTTGAACAGTGCGACATTTCCCAGTCAGGATGGTGAACAGTGGCACATTTCTCAGTCAGGATGGTGAACAGTGCTACATTTCCCAGTCAGGATGGTGAACAGTGCTACATTTCCCAGTCAGGATGGCGAACAGTGCTACATTTCCCAGTCAGGAAGGGGAACAGCGCTATATTTCCTAGTGTGGATGGTGAACAGTGCTACATTTCCCAGTCAGGATGGCGAACAGTGCTATATTTCCCAGTCAGGATGGAGAACAGCGCTACGTTTCCCAGTCAGGATGGTGAACAGTGCTACATTTCCCAGTCAGGATGGTGAACAGTGCTACATTTCCCAGTCAGGATGGCGAACAGTGCTACATTTCCCAGTCAGGAAGGGGAACAGCGCTATATTTCCTAGTGTGGATGGTGAACAGTGCTACATTTCCCAGTCAGGATGGCGAACAGTGCTATATTTCCCAGTCAGGATGGTGAACAGCGCTACATTTCCCAGTCAGGAAGGGGAACAGCGCTATATTTCCTCGTGTGGATGGTGAACAGTGCTACATTTCCCAGTCAGGATGGTGAACAGCGCTACATTTCCCAGTCAGGATGGTGAACAGTTCTATATTTCCCAGTGAAGATGGTGAATAGTGCTATATTTCCCAGTCAGGATGGTGAACAGAGCTATATTTCCCAGTCAGGATGGTGAACAGCACTGTACTTCCCAGTCAGGATGGTGAACAGTGCTATATTTCCAAGTTAGGATGGTGAACAGTCCTATATTTCCCAGTCAGGATGGTGAACAGTGCGACATTTCCCAGTCAGGATGGCGAACAGTGCTACATTCCCCAGTCAGGATGGTGAACAGTGGTAAATTTCCAAATCCAGATGGTGAACAGTGCTACAATTCCCAGTCAGGATGGTGAATAGTGCTGTATTTCCCAGCCAGAATGGTGAACAGTGCTATATTTCCCAGTCTAGATGGTGAACCGTGCTACATTTCCCAGTCAGGATGTTGAATAGTGCTACATTACGAGGTCAGGATTGTGAACAGTGCTACATTTCCCAGTCAGTATGGTGAACAGTGCTACATTTCCCAGTCAGTATGGTGAACAGTGCTATATTTCCCAGTCAGGATGGTGAACAGTGCTACATTTCCCAGTCAGTATGGTGAACAGTGCTATATTTCCCAGTCAGGATGGTGAACAGTGCTACATTTCCCAGTCAGGATGGTGAACAGTGCTACATTTCCCTGTCAGGATGGTGAACAGTGCTATATTTCCCAGTCAGGATGGTGAACAGTGCTACATTTCCCAGTCAGGATGGTGAACAGTGTTACATTTCCCAGTCAGGATGGTGAACAGTGCTACATTTCCCAGTCAGGATGGTGAACAGTGCTATATTTCCCAGTTAGGATGGTGAACAGTGCTGCATTTCTCAATCAGGATGGCGAACAGTGCTGCATTTCCCAGTCAGGATGGTGATCAGTGCTACATTTCCCTGTTAGGATGGTGTACAGTGCGACATTTCCCAGTCAGGATGGTGAACAGTGCTATATTTCCCAGTTAGGATGGTGAACAGTGCAACATTTCCCAGTCAGGATGGTGAGCAGTGCTACATTTCCCAGTCAGGATGGTGAACAGTGCTATATTTCCCAGTCAGGATGGTGAACAGTGCTACATTTCCCAGTCAGGATGTTGAACAGTGCAACATTTTCCAGTAAGGATGGTGAATAGTGGTATATTTCCAAGTCCAGATAGTGAACAGTGCTTCCCTTCCCAGTCCGGATGGTGAACATTGCTACATTTCCCAGTCAGGATGGTGAACAATGTTATATTTCCCAGTCAGGATGGTGAACAGTGTTATATTTTCCAGTTAGGATTATGAAGAGTGGTATATTTCTCAATCAGGATGGTGAACAGTGCTATATTTCCCAGTCCAGATGGTGAACAGTGCTACATTTCCCAGTCAGGATGTTGAACAGTGCTACAATTCCAAGTCAGTATGGTGAACAGTGCTACATTTCCCAGTCAGGATGGTGAACAGTGCTACATTTCCCAGTCAGGATGGCGAACAGTGCTACATTTCCCAGTCAGGAAGGGGAACAGCGCTATATTTCCTTGTGTGGATGGTGAACAGTGCTACATTTCCCAGTCAGGATTGTGAACAGCGCGACATTTCCCAGCGCGGAAGGGGAACAGCGCTATATTTCCTCGTGTGGATGGTGAACAGTGCTACATTTCCCAGTCAGGATGGTGAACAGTGCTACATTACCCAGTGAGGATGGTGAACGGTTCTATATTTCCCAGTCAGGATGGTGAACAGAACTACATTTCCCAGTCAGGATGGTGAACAGTTCTATATTTCCCAGTGAAGATGGTGAATAGTGCTATATTTCCCAGTCAGGATGGTGAACAGAGCTATATTTCCCAGTCAGGATGGTGAACAGTTCTATATTTCCAAGTCAGGATGGTGAACAGTGGTAAATTTCCAAATCCAGATGGTGAACAGTGCTACATTTCCCAGTCAGAATGGTGAACAGTGCTACAATTCCCAGTCAGTATGGTGAACAGTGCTATATTTTCCAGTTAGGATGGTGAACAGAACTACAATTCCCAGTCAGGATGGTGAATAGTGCTGTATTTCCCAGCCAGAATGGTGAACAGTGCTATATTTCCCAGTCTAGATGGTGAACAGTGCTACATTTCCCAGTCAGGATGTTGAACAGTGCTACATTTCGAGGTCAGGATTGTGAGCAGTGCTACATTTCCCAGTCAGTATGGTGAACAGTGCTATATTTCCCAGTCAGGATGGTGAACAGTGCTACATTTCCCAGTCAGTATGGTGAACGGTGCTACATTTCCCAGTCAGGATGGTGAACAGTGCGATATTTCCCAGTTAGGATGGTGAACAGTGCTACATTTCCCAGTCAGGATGGTGAACAGTGTTACATTTCCCAGTCAGGATGGTGAACAGTGTTATATTTTCCAGTTAGGATTATGAAGAGTGGTATATTTCTCAATCAGGATGGTGAACAGTGCTATATTTCCCTGTCAGGATGGTGAACAGTGCTACATTTCCCAGTCAGGATGGTGAACACAACTACATTTCCCAGTCAGGATGGTGAACAGTGCTATGTTTCCCAGTCAGGATGGTGAACACTGCGATATTTCCCAGTTAGGATGGTGAACAGTGCTACATTTCTCAATCAGGATGGCGAACAGTACTACATTTCCCAGTCAGGATGGTGAACAGTGCTACATTTCCCAGTCAGGATGGTGAACACAACTACATTTCCCAGTCAGGATGGTGAACAGTGCTATATTTCCCAGTCAGGATGGTGAACAGTGCTATATTTCCCAGTCAGGATGTTGAACAGTGCTACATTTCCCAGTAATGATGGTGAACAGTGCTATATTTCCAAATCCAGATGGTGATCAGTGCTTCCCTTCCCAGTCAGGATGGTGAACATTGCTACATTTCCCAGTCAGGATGGTGAACAATGTTATATTTCCCAGTCAGGATGGTGAACAGTGTTATATTTTCCAGTTAGGATGATGAAGAGTGGAATATTTCTCAATCAGGATGGTGAACAGTGCTATATTTCCCAGTCCAGATGGTGAACAGTGCTATATTTCCCAGTCAGGATGGTGAACAGTGCTATATTTCCCAGTCCAGATGGTGAACAGTGCTACATTTCCCTGTCAGGATGTTGAACAGCGCTACATTTCCAAGTCAGGATTGTGAACACTGCTATGTTTCCCAGTCAGGATGGTGAACGGTGCTATATGTCCCAGTCAGGATAGTGAACAGTGCTATATGTCCCAGTCAGGATAGTGAACAGTGCCACATTTCCCAGTCGGGATGGTGAACAGTGCTACATTTCCAAGTCAGGATTGTGAACACTGCTATGTTTCCCAGTCAGGATGGTGAACAGTGCTATATGTCCCAGTCAGGAGAGTGAACAGTGCTACATTACCCAGTCAGGATGGTGAACAGTGCTACATTTCCCAGTCAGGATGGTGAGCAGTGCTACATTACCCAGTCAGGATGGTGAACGGTTCTATATTTCCCAGTGAGGATGGTGAACAGAACTATATTTCCCAGTGAGGATGGTGAATAGCGCTATAATTCCCAGTCAGGATGGTGAACAGTGCTACATTTCCCAGTCTGGATGATGAACAGTGTAAACATTTCCCAGTCAGGATGGTGAACACTGCTATATTTCCCAGTCAGGATGGTGAACAGTGCTACATTTCCCAGTCAGGATGGTGAACAATGCTATATTTCCCAGTCAGGATGGTGAACAGCGCTATATTTCCAAGTCAGGATGGTGAACAGTGCTACATTTCCCAGTCAGGATGGTGAACAGTGCTATATTTCCCAGTCAGGATGGTGAACAATGCTATATTTCCCAGTCAGGATGGTGAACAGCGCTATATTTCCAAGTCAGGATGGTGAAGAGTGCTACATTTCCCAGTCAGGATGGTGAACAGTGCTATATTTCCCAGTCAGGATGGTGAACAGTGCTACATTTCCCAGTCAGGATGGTGAACAGTGCTACATTTCCCAGTCAGGATGTTGAACAGTGCTACATTTCCCAGTAAGGATGGTGAACAGTGCTAAATTTCCAAATCCAGATGGTGAACAGTGCTTCCCTTCCCAGTCAGGATGGTGAACAATGTTATATTTCCCAGTCAGGATGGTGAACAGTGTTATATTTTCCAGTTAGGATGGTGAACACTGCTATGTTTCCCAGTCAGGATGGTGAACAGTGCTATATGTCCCAGTCAGGAGAGTGAACAGTGCTACATTACCCAGTCAGGATGGTGAACAGTGCTATATTCCCCAGTCAGGATGGTGAACAGTGCTGTATTTCCCAGTCAGGATGGTGAACAGTGCTACATTACTCAGTCTGGATGATGAACAGTGTAAACATTTCCCAGTCAGGATGGTGAACACTGCTATATTTCCCAGTCAGGATGGTGAACAGTGCTACATTTCCCAGTCAGGATGATGAACAATGCTATATTTCCCAGTCAGGATGGTGAACAGCGCCATATTTCCAAGTCAGGATGGTGAACAGTGCTACATTTCCCAGTCAGGATGGTGAACAGTGCTATATTTCCCAGTCAGGATGGTGAACAGTGCGATATTTCCCAGTCAGGATGGTGAACAGTGCTACATTTCTCAATCAGGATGGCGAACAGTGCTACATTTCCCAGTCAGGATGGTGAACAGTGCTATATTTCCCAGTTAGGATGGTGAACAGTGCTGCATTTCTCAATCAGGATGGCGAACAGTGCTACATTTCCCAGTCAGGATGGTGAACAGTGCTACATTTCCCTGTTAGGATGGTGTACAGTGCGATATTTCCCAGTTCGGATGGTGAACAGTGCTACATTTCCCAGTCAGGATGGTGAACAGTGCTATATTTCCCAGTTAGGATGGTGAACAGTGCTGCATTTCTCAATCAGGATGGCGAACAGTGCTACATTTCCCAGTCAGGATGGTGAACAGTGCTACATTTCCCTGTTAGGATGGTGTACAGTGCGATATTTCCAAATCCAGATGGTGAACAGTGCTACATTTCCCAGTCAGGATGGTGAACATTGCTACATTTCCCTGTCAGGATGGTGAACAATGTTATATTTCCCAGTCAGGATGGTGAACAGTGTTATATTTTCCAGTTAGGATTATGAAGAGTGGTATATTTCTCAATCAGGATGGTGAACAATGCTATATTTCGCAGTCCAGATGGTGAACAGTTCTACATTTCCCATTCAGGATGTTGAACAGTGCTACATTTCCAAGTCAGGATTGTGAACACTGCTATGTTTCCCAGTCAGGATGGTGAACAGTGCTATATGTCCCAGTCAGGATAGTGAACTGTGCTATATGTCCCAGTCAGGATAGTGAACAGTGCCACATTTCCCAGTCAGGATGGTGAACAGTGTTATATTTTCCAGTTAGGATGGTGAAGAGTGGTATATTTCTCAGTCAGGATGGTGAACAGTGCTACATTTCCCAGTCAGGATGCTGAACAGTTCTATGTTTCCCAGTGAAGATGGTGAATAGTGCTATATTTCCCAGTCAGGATGGTGAACAGTGCTATATTTCCAAGTCAAGATGGTGAAGTGTGCTATATTTCCCAGTCAGGATGGTGAACAGTGCTATATTTCGCAGTCAAGATGGTGAACAGTGCTACATTTCCCAGTCAGGATGGCGAACAGTGCTATATTTCCCAGTCAGGATGGTGAATAGCGCTACATTTCCCAGTCAGGATGGTGAACAGTGCTACATTTCCCACTCAAGATGGTGAACACTGCTACATTTCCCAGTCAGGATGGTGAACAGTGCTATATTTCCCAGTTAGGATGGTGAACAGTGCTGCATTTCTCAACCAGGATGGCGAACAGTGCTACATTTCCCAGTCAGGATGGTGAACAGTGCTACATTTCCCAGTCAGGATGGCGAACAGTGCTATATTTCCCAGTCAGGATGGCGAACAGTGCTATATTTCTCAGTCAGGATGGTGAACAGCGCTACATTTCCCAGTCAGGAAGGTGAACAGCGCTATATTTCCTGGTGTGGATGGTGAACAGTGGTAAATTTCCCAGTGAGGATGGTGAACAGTTCTGTATTTCCCAGTCAGGATGGTGAACAGCGCTGTACTTCCCAGTCAGGATGGTGAACAGTGCTATATTTCCAAGTTAGGATGGTGAACAGCCCTATATTTCCCAGTCAGTATGTTGAACAGTGCGACATTTCCCAGTCAGGATGGTGAACAGTGCCACATTTCTCAGTCAGGATGGTGAACAGTGCTACATTTCCCAGTCAGGATGGTGAACAGTGCTACATTTCCCAGTCAGGATGGCGAACAGTGCTACATTTCCCAGTCAGGAAGCGGAACAGCGCTATATTTCCTAGTGTGGATGGTGAACAGTGCTACATTTCCCAGTCAGGATGGCGAACAGTGCTATATTTCCCAGTCAGGATGGTGAACAGCGCTACGTTTCCCAGTCAGGATGGTGAACAGTGCTACATTTCCCAGTCAGGATGGTGAACAGTGCTACATTTCCCAGTCAGGATGGCGAACAGTGCTACATTTCCCAGTCAGGAAGGGGAACAGCGCTATATTTCCTAGTGTGGATGGTGAACAGTGCTACATTTCCCAGTCAGGATGGCGAACAGTGCTATATTTCCCAGTCAGGAAGGGGAACAGCGCTATATTTCCTAGTGTGGATGGTGAACAGTGCTACATTTCCCAGTCAGGATGGTGAACAGCGCTACATTTCCCAGTCAGGATGGTGAACAGTTCTATATTTCCCAGTGAAGATGGTGAATAGTGCTATATTTCCCAGTCAGGATGGTGAACAGAGCTATATTTCCCAGTCAGGATGGTGAACAGCGCTGTACTTCCCAGTCAGGATGGTGAACAGTGCTATATTTCCAAGTTAGGATGGTGAACAGTCCTATATTTCCCAATCAGGATGGTGAACAGTGCGACATTTCCCAGTCAGGATGGCGAACAGTGCTACATTTCGAGGTCAGGATTGTGAACAGTGCTACATTTCCCAGTCAGTATGGTGAACAGTGCTACATTTCCCAGTCAGTATGGTGAACAGTGCTATATTTCCCAGTCAGGATGGTGAACAGTGCTACATTTCCCAGTCAGAATGGTGAACAGTGCTATATTTCCCAGTCTAGATGGTGAACAGTGCTACATTTCCCAGTCAGGATGTTGAACAGTGCTACATTTCGAGGTCAGGATTGTGAACAGTGCTACATTTCCCAGTCAGTATGGTGAACAGTGCTACATTTCCCAGTCAGTATGGTGAACAGTGCTATATTTCCCAGTCAGGATGGTGAACAGTGCTACATTTCCCAGTCAGTATGGTGAACAGTGCTACATTTCCCAGTCAGGATGGTGAACAGTGCTATATTTCCCAGTCAGGATGGTGAACAGTGCTACATTTCCCAGTCAGGATGGTGAACAGTGTTACATTTCCCAGTCAGGATGGTGAACAGTGCTACATTTCCCAGTCAGGATGGTGAACGGTGCTATATTTCCCAGTTAGGATGGTGAACAGTGCTGCATTTCTCAATCAGGACGGCGAACAGTGCGACATTTCCCAGTCAGGATGGTGATCAGTGCTACATTTCCCTGTTAGGATGGTGTACAGTGCGACATTTCCCAGTCAGGATGGTGAACAGTGCTATATTTCCCAGTTAGGATGGTGAACAGTGCTACATTTCCCAGTCAGGATGGTGAACAGTGCTACATTTCCCAGTCAGGATGGTGAACAGTGCTATATTTCCCAGTCAGGATGGTGAACAGTGCTACATTTCCCAGTCAGGATGTTGAACAGTGCAACATTTTCCTGTAAGGATGGTGAACAGTGGTATATTTCCAAATCCAGATGGTGAACAGTGCTTCCCTTCCCATCAGGATGGTGAACATTGCTACTTTTCCCAGTCAGGATGGTGAACAATGTTATATTTCCCAGTCAGGATGGTGAACAGTGTTATATTTTCCAATTAGGATTATTAAGAGTGGTATATTTCTCAATCAGGATGGTGAACAGTGCTATATTTCCCAGTCCAGATGGTGAACAGTGCTACATTTCCCAGTCAGGATGTTGAACAGTGCTACATTTCCCAGTCAGGATGGTGAACAGTGCTACATTTCCCTGCTAGGATGGTGAACAGTGCGATATTTCCCCGTCAGGATGGTGAACAGTGCTATATTTCCCAGTCAGGATGGTGAACAGTGCTACATTTCCCAGTCAGGATGGTGAACAGTGCTACATTTCCCACTCAAGATGGTGAACCGTGCTATATTTCCCAGTCAGGATGGTGAACAGTGCTATATTTCCCAGTTAGGATGGTGAACAGTGCTGCAAATCTCAATCAGGATGGCGAACAGTGCTACATTTCCAAGTCAGGATTGTGAACACTGCTATGTTTCCCAGTCAGGATGGTGAACAGTGCTATATGTCCCAGTCAGGATAGTGAACAGTGCTATATGTCCCAGTCAGGATAGTGAACAGTGCCACATTTCCCAGTCAGGATGGTGAACAGTGCCACATTTCCCAGTCAGGATGATGAACAGTGCTGCATTTCCCAGTCAGGATGGTGAACAGTGCTATATTTCCAAACCCAGTTGGTGAACAGTGCTTCCCTCCCCAATCAGGATGGTGAACATTGCTACATTTCCCTGTCAGGATGGTGAACAATGTTATATTTCCCAGTCAGGATGTTGAACAGTGTTATATTTTCCAGTTAGGATGGTGAACAGTGCTACATTTCCCAGTCCAGATGGTGAACAGTGCTACATTTCCCAGTCAGGATGGCGAACAGTGCTACATTTCCCAGTCAGGATGGTGAACAGTGCTACATTTCCCATTCAGGATGGCGAACAGTGCTACATTTCCCTGTTAGGATGGTGAACAGTGCGATATTTCCCAGTTAGGATGGTGAACAGTGCTACATTTCTCAATCAGGATGGCGAACAGTGCTACATTTCCCAGTCAGGATGGTGAACAGTGCTACATTTCCCTGTTAGGATGGTGTACAGTGCGATATTTCCCAGTTAGGATGGTGAACAGTGCTACATTTCCCAGTCAGGATGGTGAACAGTGCTATATTTCCTGGTCAGGATGTTGAACAGTGCTACATTTCCCAGTACGGATGGTGAACAGTGCTAAATTTCCAAATCCAGATGGTGAACAGTGCTTCCCTTCCCAGTCAGGATGGTGAATAATGCTATATTTCCCAGTCAGGATGGTGAACAGCGCTATATTTCCAAGTCAGGATGGTGAACAATGCGATATTTCCCAGTCAGGATGGTGAACAGTGCTACATTTCTCAGTCAGGATGGTGAACATCGCTATATTTCCCAGTCAGGATGGTGAACAGTGCTACATTTCCCAGTCAGGATGGTGAACAGTGCTACATTTCCCACTCAAGATGGTGAACACTGCTACATTTCCCAGTCAGGATGGTGAACAGTGCTATATTTCCCAGTTAGGATGGTGAACAGTGCTGCATTTCTCAATCAGGATGGCGAACAGTGCTACATTTCCCAGTGAGGATGGTGAACAGTGCTACATTTCCGTTAGGATGGTGTACAGTGCGATATTTCCCAGTTCGGATGGTGAACAGTGCTACATTTCCCAGTCAGGATGGTGAACAGTGCTACATTTCCCTGTTAGGATGGTGTACAGTGCTACATTTCCCTGTTAGGATGGTGTACAGTGCGATATTTCCCAGTTCGGATGTTGAACAGTGCTACATTTCCCAGTCAGGATGGTGAACAGTGCTATATTTCCAAATCCAGATGGTGAACAGTGCTTCCCTTCCCAGTCAGGATGGTGAACATTGCTACATTTCCCTGTCAGGATGGTGAACAATGTTATATTTCCCAGTCAGGATGGTGAACAGTGTTATATTTTCCAGTTAGGATTATGAAGAGTGGTTTATTTCTCAATCAGGATGGTGAACAGTGCTATATTTCACAGTCCAGATGGTGAACAGTGCTACATTTCCCAGTCAGGATGTTGAACAGTGTTACATTTCCAAGTCAGGATTGTGAACACTGCTATGTTTCCCAGTCAGGATGGTGAACAGTGCTCTATGTCCCAGTCAGGATAGTGAACTGTGCTATATGTCCCAGTCAGGATAGTGAACAGTGCCACATTTCCCAGTCAGGATGGTGAACAGTGTTATATTTTCCAGTTAGGATGGTGAAGAGTGGTTTATTTCTCAGTCAGGATGGTGAACAGTGCTACATTTCCCAGTCAGGATGGTGAACAGCGCTGTACTTCCCAGTCAGGATGGTGAACAGTGCTATATTTCCAAGTTAGGATGGTGAACAGTCCTACATTTCCAAGTCAGGATGTTGAACAGTGCTACATTTCCCAGTGAGGATGGTGAACAGTGCTACATTTCCCAGTCAGGATGGTGAACAGTGCTATATTTCCCAGTCAAGATGGTGAAGAGTGCTCCATTTCCCAGTCAGGATGGCGAACAGTGCTATATTTCCCTGTCAGGATGGTGAACAGTGCTACATTTCCCAGTCAGGATGGCGAACAGTGCTATATTTCCCAGTCAGGATGGTGAATAGCGCTACATTTCCCAGTCAGGATGGTGAACAGTGCTACATTTCCCAGTCAGGATGGCGAACAGTGCTATATTTCCCAGTCAGGATGGCGAACAGTGCTATATTTCCCAGTCAGGATGGTGAATAGCGCGACATTTCCCAGTCAGGATGGTGAACAGTGCTACATTTCCCAGTCAGGATGGCGAACAGTGCTATTTTTCCCAGTCAGGATGGCGAACAGTGCTATATTTCTCAGTCAGGATGGTGAACAGCGCTACATTTCCCAGTCAGGAAGGTGAACAGCGCTATATTTCCTGGTGTGGGTGGTGAACAGTGCTACATTTCCCAGTGAGGATGGTGAACAGTGCTGTATTTCCCAGTCAGGATGGTGAACAGCGCTGTACTTCCCAGTCAGGATGGTGAACAGCGCTGTACTTCCCAGTCAGGATGGTGAACAGTCCTATATTTCCCAGTCAGTATGTTGAACAGTGCGACATTTCCCAGTCAGGATGGTGAACAGTGCCACATTTCTCAGTCAGGATGGTGAACAGTGCTACATTTCCCAGTCAGGATGGTGAACAGTGCTACATTTCCCAGTCAGGATGGCGAACAGTGCTACATTTCCCAGTCAGGAAGGGGAACAGTGCTATATTTCCTAGTGTGGATGGTGAACAGTGCTACATTTCCCAGTCAGGATGGCGAACAGTGCTATATTTCCCAGTCAGGATGGTGAACAGTACTACATTTCCCAGTCAGGATGGTGAACAGTGCGACATTTCCCAGTCAGGATGGTGAACAGTGCTACATTTCCCAGTCTGGATGATGAACAGTGTAAACATTTCCCAGTCAGGATGGTGAACACTGCTATATTTCCCAGTCAGGATGGTGAACAGTGCTACATTTCCCAGTCAGGATGATGAACAATGCTATATTTCCCAGTCAGGATGGTGAACAGCGCCATATTTCCAAGTCAGGATGGTGAACAGTGCTACATTTCCCAGTCAGGATGGTGAACAGTGCTATATTTCCCAGTCAGGATGGTGAACAGTGCGATATTTCCCAGTCAGGATGGTGAACAGTGCTACATTTCTCAATCAGGATGGCGAACAGTGCTACATTTCCCAGTCAGGATGGTGAACAGTGCTATATTTCCCAGTTAGGATGGTGAACAGTGCTGCATTTCTCAATCAGGATGGCGAACAGTGCTACATTTCCCAGTCAGGATGGTGAACAGTGCTACATTTCCCTGTTAGGATGGTGTACAGTGCGATATTTCCCAGTTCGGATGGTGAACAGTGCTACATTTCCCAGTCAGGATGGTGAACAGTGCTACATTTCCCTGTTAGGATGGTGTACAGTGCTACATTTCCCAGTCAGGATGGTGAACAGTGCTATATTTCCCAGTCAGGATGGTGAACAGTGCTACATTTCCCAGTCAGGATGGTGAACAGTGCTACATTTCCCACTCAAGATGGTGAACACTGCTACATTTCCCAGTCAGGATGGTGAACAGTGCTATATTTCCCAGTTAGGATGGTGAACAGTGCTGCATTTCTCAACCATGATGGCGAACAGTGCTACATTTCCCTGTTAGGATGGTGTACAGTGCGATATTTCCAAATCCTGATGGTGAACAGTGCTTCCCTTCCCAGTCAGGATGGTGAACATTGCTACATTTCCCTGTCAGGATGGTGAACAATGTTATATTTCCCAGTCAGGATGGTGAACAGTGTTATATTTTCCAGTTAGGATTATGAAGAGTGGTATATTTCTCAATCAGGATGGTGAACAGTGCTATATTTCGCAGTCCAGATGGTGAACAGTTCTACATTTCCCATTCAGGATGTTGAACTGTGCTACATTTCCAAGTCAGGATTGTGAACACTGCTATGTTTCCCAGTCAGGATGGTGAACAGTGCTATATGTCCCAGTCAGGATAGTGAACAGTGCTACATTTCCCAGTCAGGATGGTGAACAGTGCTACATTTCCCAGTCAGGATGCTGAACAGTTCTATGTTTCCCAGTGAAGATGGTGAATAGTGCTATATTTCCCAGTCAGGATGGTGAACAGTGTTATATTTTCCAGTTAGGATGGTGAAGAGTGGTATATTTCTCAGTCAGGATGGTGAACAGTGCTACATTTCCCAGTCAGGATGCTGAACAGTTCTATGTTTCCCAGTGAAGATGGTGAATAGTGCTATATTTCCCAGTCAGGATGGTGAACAGTGCTATATTTCCAAGTCAAGATGGTGAAGAGTGCTATATTTCCCAGTCAGGATGGTGAACAGTGCTATATTTCGCAGTCAAGATGGTGAACAGTGCTACATTTCCCAGTCAGGATGGCGAACAGTGCTATATTTCCCAGTCAGGATGGTGAAGAGCGCTACATTTCCCAGTCAGGATGGTGAACAGTGCTACATTTCCCAGTCAGGATGGTGAACAGTGCTACATTACCCAGTCAGGATGGTGAACGGTTCTATATTTCCCAGTGAGGATGGTGAACAGAACTATATTTCCCAGTCAGGATGGTGAATAGTGCTATATTTCCCAGTCTGGATGGTGAACAGCGCTATATTTCCAAGTTAGGATGGTGAACAGTCCTACATTTCCCAGTCAGGATGTTGAACAGTGCTACATTTCCCAGTGAGGATGGTGAACATTGTAACATTTCCCCGTCAGGATGGTGAACAGTGTTATATTTCCCAGTAAGGATGGTGAACAGTGCTACATTTCCCAGTCAAGATGGTGAAGAGTGCTATATTTCCCAGTCAGGATGGTGAACAGTGCTATATTTCGCAGTCAAGATGGCGAACAGTGCTATATTTCCCAGTCAGGATGGTGAACAGTGCTACATTTCCCAGTCAGGATGGCGAACAGTGCTATATTTCCCAGTCAGGATGGCGAACAGTGCTATATTTCTCAGTCAGGATGGTGAACAGCGCTACATTTCCCAGTCAGGAAGGTGAACAGCGCTATATTTCCTGGTGTGGATGGTGAACAGTGCTACATTTCCCAGTGAGGATGGTGAACAGTTCTGTATTTCCCAGTCAGGATGGTGAACAGCGCTGTACTTCCCAGTCAGGATATTGAACAGTGCTATATTTCCAAGTTAGGATGGTGAACAGCCCTATATTTCCCAGTCAGTATGTTGAACAGTGCGACATTTCCCAGTCAGGATGGTGAACAGTGCCACATTTCTCAGTCAGGATGGTGAACAGTGCTACATTTCCCAGTCAGGATGGTGAACAGTGCTACATTTCCCAGTCAGGATGGCGAACAGTGCTACATTTCCCAGTCAGGAAGGGGAACAGTGCTACATTTCCCAGTCAGGATGGCGAACAGTGCTATATTTCCCAGTCAGGATGGTGAACAGCGCTACGTTTCCCAGTCAGGATGGTGAACAGTGCTACATTTCCCAGTCAGGATGGTGAACAGTGCTACATTTCCCAGTCAGGATGGCGAACAGTGCTACATTTCCCAGTCAGGAAGGGGAACAGCGCTATATTTCCTAGTGTGGATGGTGAACAGTGCTACATTTCCCAGTCAGGATGGCGAACAGTGCTATATTTCCCAGTCAGGAAGGGGAACAGCGCTATATTTCCTAGTGTGGATGGTGAACAGTGCTACATTTCCCAGTCAGGATGGTGAACAGCGCTACATTTCCCAGTCAGGATGGTGAACAGTTCTATATTTCCCAGTCAGTATGGTGAACAGTGCTATATTTCCCAGTCAGGATGGTGAACAGTGCTACATTTCCCAGTCAGTATGGTGAACAGTGCTACATTTCCCAGTCAGGATGGTGAACAGTGCTATATTTCCCAGTCAGGATGGTGAACAGAGCTATATTTCCCAGTCAGGATGGTGAACAGCGCTGTACTTCCCAGTCAGGATGGTGAACAGTGCTATATTTCCAAGTTAGGATGGTGAACAGTCCTATATTTCCCAGTCAGGATGGTGAACAGTGCGACATTTCCCAGTCAGGATGGCGAACAGTGCTACATTCCCCAGTCAGGATGGTGAACAGTGGTAAATTTCCAAATCCAGATGGTGAACAGTGCTACAATTCCCAGTCAGGATGGTGAATAGTGCTGTATTTCCCAGCCAGAATGGTGGACAGTGCTATATTTCCCAGTCTAGATGGTGAACAGTGCTACATTTCCCAGTCAGGATGTTGAACAGTGCTACATTTCGAGGTCAGGATTGTGAACAGTGCTACATTTCCCAGTCAGTATGGTGAACAGTGCTACATTTCCCAGTCAGTATGGTGAACAGTGCTATATTTCCCAGTCAGGATGGTGAACAGTGCTACATTTCCCAGTCAGTATGGTGAACAGTGCTACATTTCCCAGTCAGGATGGTGAACAGTGCTATATTTCCCAGTCAGGATGGTGAACAGTGCTACATTTCCCAGTCAGGATGGTGAACAGTGTTACATTTCCCAGTCAGGATGGTGAACAGTGCTACATTTCCCAGTCAGGATGGTGAACGGTGCTATATTTCCCAGTTAGGATGGTGAACAGTGCTGCATTTCTCAATCAGGACGGCGAACAGTGCTACATTTCCCAGTCAGGATGGTGATCAGTGCTACATTTCCCTGTTAGGATGGTGTACAGTGCGACATTTCCCAGTCAGGATGGTGAACAGTGCTATATTTCCCAGTTAGGATGGTGAACAGTGCTACATTTCCCAGTCAGGATGGTGAACAGTGCTACATTTCCCAGTCAGGATGGTGAACAGTGCTATATTTCCCAGTCAGGATGGTGAACAGTGCTACATTTCCCAGTCAGGATGTTCAACAGTGCAACATTTTCCAGTAAGGATGGTGAACAGTGGTATATTTCCAAATCCAGATGGTGAACAGTGCTTCCCTTCCCATCAGGATGGTGAACATTGCTAGTTTTCCCAGTCAGGATGGTGAACAATGTTATATTTCCCAGTCAGGATGGTGAACAGTGTTATATTTTCCAATTAGGATTATGAAGAGTGGTATATTTCTCAATCAGGATGGTGAACAGTGCTATATTTCCCAGTCCAGATGGTGAACAGTGCTACATTTCCCAGTCAGGATGGTGAACAGTGCTACAATTCAAAGTCAGTATGGTGAACAGTGCTACATTTCCCAGTCAGGATGGTGAACATTGCTACATTTCCCGGTCAGGATGGTGAACAATGTTATATTTCCCAGTCAGGATGGTGAACAGTGCTACATTTCCCAGTCAGGATGGTGAACAGTGCTACATTTCCCACTCAAGATGGTGAACCGTGCTATATTTCCCAGTCAGGATGGTGAACAGTGCTATATTTCCCAGTTAGGATGGTGAACAGTGCTGCAAATCTCAATCAGGATGGCGAACAGTGCTACATTTCCAAGTCAGGATTGTGAACACTGCTATGTTTCCCAGTCAGGATGGTGAACAGTGCTATATGTCCCAGTCAGGATAGTGAACAGTGCTATATGTCCCAGTCAGGATAGTGAACAGTGCCACATTTCCCAGTCAGGATGGTGAACAGTGCCACATTTCCCAGTCAGGATGATGAACAGTGCTGCATTTCCCAGTCAGGATGGTGAACAGTGCTATATTTCCAAATCCAGTTGGTGAACAGTGCTTCCCTCCCCAATCAGGATGGTGAACATTGCTACATTTCCCTGTCAGGATGGTGAACAATGTTATATTTCCCAGTCAGGATGGTGAACAGTGTTATATTTTCCAGTTAGGATGGTGAACAGTGCTACATTTCCCAGTCCAGATGGTGAACAGTGCTACATTTCCCAGTCAGGATGGCGAACAGTGCTACATTTCCCAGTCAGGATGGTGAACAGTGCTACATTTCCCATTCAGGATGGCGAACAGTGCTACATTTCCCTGTTAGGATGGTGAACAGTGCGATATTTCCCAGTCAGGATGGTGAAAAGTGCTACATTTTTCAATCAGGATGGCGAACAGTGCTACATTTCCCAGTCAGGATGGTGAACAGTGCTACATTTCCCTGTTAGGATGGTGTACAGTGCGATATTTCCTAGTTAGGATGGTGAACAGTGCTACATTTCTCAGTCAGGATGGTGAACAGTGCTATATTTCCTAGTCAGGATGTTGAACAGTGCTACATTTCCCAGTACGGATGGTGAACAGTGCTAAATTTCCAAATCCAGATGGTGAACAGTGCTTCCCTTCCCAGTCAGGATGGTGAACAATGCTATATTTCCCAGTCAGGATGGTGAACAGCGCTATATTTCCAAGTCAGGATGGTGAACAATGCGATATTTCCCAGTCAGGATGGTGAACAGTGCTACATTTCTCAGTCAGGATGGTGAACATCGCTATATTTCCCAGTCAGGATGGTGAACAGTGCTACATTTCCCAGTCAGGATGGTGAACAGTGCTACATTTCCCACTCAAGATGGTGAACACTGCTACATTTCCCAGTCAGGATGGTGAACAGTGCTATATTTCCCAGTTAGGATGGTGAACAGTGCTGCATTTCTCAATCAGGATGGCGAACAGTGCTACATTTCCCAGTGAGGATGGTGAACAGTGCTACATTTCCGTTAGGATGGTGTACAGTGCGATATTTCCCAGTTCGGATGGTGAACAGTGCTACATTTCCCAGTCAGGATGGTGAACAGTGCTACATTTCCCTGTTAGGATGGTGTACAGTGCTACATTTCCCTGTTAGGATGGTGTACAGTGCGATATTTCCCAGTTCGGATGTTGAACAGTGCTACATTTCCAAGTTAGGATGGTGAACAGTGCTATATTTCCAAATCCAGATGGTGAACAGTGCTTCCCTTCCCAGTCAGGATGGTGAACATTGCTACATTTCCCTGTCAGGATGGTGAACAATGTTATATTTCCCAGTCAGGATGGTGAACAGTGTTATATTTTCCAGTTAGGATTATGAAGAGTGGTTTATTTCTCAATCAGGATGGTGAACAGTGCTATATTTCGCAGTCCAGATGGTGAACAGTGCTACATTTCCCAGTCAGGATGTTGAACAGTGCTACATTTCCAAGTCAGGATTGTGAACACTGCTATGTTTCCCAGTCAGGATGGTGAACAGTGCTCTATGTCCCAGTCAGGATAGTGAACTGTGCTATATGTCCCAGTCAGGATAGTGAACAGTGCCACATTTCCCAGTCAGGATGGTGAACAGTGTTATATTTTCCAGTTAGGATGGTGAAGAGTGGTATATTTCTCAGTCAGGATGGTGAACAGTGCTACATTTCCCAGTCAGGATGGTGAACAGCGCTGTACTTCCCAGTGAAGATGGTGAACAGTGCTATATTTCCAAGTTAGGATGGTGAACAGTCCTACATTTCCCAGTCAGGATGTTGAACAGTGCTACATTTCCCAGTGAGGATGGTGAACAGTGCTACATTTCCCAGTCAGGATGGTGAACAGTGCTATATTTCCCAGTCAAGATGGTGAAGAGTGCTCCATTTCCCAGTCAGGATGGCGAACAGTGCTATATTTCCCAGTCAGGATGGTGAATAGCGCTACATTTCCCAGTCAGGATGGTGAAAAGTGCTACATTTCCCAGTCAGGATGGCGAACAGTGCTATATTTCCCAGTCAGGATGGCGAACAGTGCTATATTTCCCAGTCAGGATGGTGAATAGCGCGACATTTCCCAGTCAGGATGGTGAACAGTGCTACATTTCCCAGTCAGGATGGCGAACAGTGCTATATTTCCCAGTCAGGATGGCGAACAGTGCTATATTTCTCAGTCAGGATGGTGAACAGCGCTACATTTCCCAGTCAGGAAGGTGAACAGCGCTATATTTCCTGGTGTGGGTGGTGAACAGTGCTACATTTCCCAGTGAGGATGGTGAACAGTGCTGTATTTCCCAGTCAGGATGGTGAACAGCGCTGTACTTCCCAGTCAGGATGGTGAACAGCGCTGTACTTCCCAGTCAGGATGGTGAACAGTCCTATATTTCCCAGTCAGTATGTTGAACAGTGCGACATTTCCCAGTCAGGATGGTGAACAGTGCCACATTTCTCAGTCAGGATGGTGAACAGTGCTACATTTCCCAGTCAGGATGGTGAACAGTGCTACATTTCCCAGTCAGGATGGCGAACAGTGCTACATTTCCCAGTCAGGAAGGGGAACAGCGCTATATTTCCTAGTGTGGATGGTGAACAGTGCTACATTTCCCAGTCAGGATGGCGAACAGTGCTATATTTCCCAGTCAGGATGGTGAACAGCGCTACGTTTCCCAGTCAGGATGGTGAACAGTGCTACATTTCCCAGTCAGGATGGTGAACAGTGCTACATTTACCAGTCAGGATGGCGAACAGTGCTACATTTCCCAGTCAGGAAGGGGAACAGCGCTATATTTCCTAGTGTGGATGGTGAACAGTGCTACATTTCCTAGTCAGGATGGCGAACAGTGCTATATTTCCCAGTCAGGATGGTGAACAGCGCTACATTTCCCAGTCAGGAAGGGGAACAGCGCTATATTTCCTAGTGTGGATGGTGAACAGTGCTACATTTCCCAGTCAGGATGGTGAACAGTTCTATATTTCCCAGTGAAGATGGTGAATAGTGCTATATTTCCCAGTCAGGATGGTGAACAGAGCTATATTTCCCAGTCTGGATGGTGAACAGCGCTGTACTTCCCAGTCAGGATGGTGAACAGTGCTATATTTCCAAGTTAGGATGGTGAACAGTCCTATATTTCCCAGTCAGGATGGTGAACAGTGCGACATTTCCCAGTCAGGATGGCGAACAGTGCTACATTCCCCAGTCAGGATGGTGAACAGTGGTAAATTTCCAAATCCAGATGGTGAACAGTGCTACAATTCCCAGTCAGGATGGTGAATAGTGCTGTATTTCCCCGCCAGAATGGTGAACAGTGCTATATTTCCCAGTCTAGATGGTGAACCGTGCTACATTTCCCAGTCAGGATGTTGAATAGTGCTACATTTCGAGGTCAGGATTGTGAACAGTGCTACATTTCCCAGTCAGTATGGTGAACAGTGCTACATTTCCCAGTCAGTATGGTGAACAGTGCTATATTTCCCAGTCAGGATGGTGAACAATGTTATATTTCCCAGTCAGGATGGTGAACAGTGTTATATTTTCCAGTTAGGATTATGAAGAGTGGTATATTTCTTAATCAGGATGGTGAACAGTGCTACATTTCCCAGTCAGGATGGTGAACAGTGTTACATTTCCCAGTCAGGAAGGGGAACAGCGCCATATTTCCTCGTGTGGATGGTGAACAGTGCTACATTTCCCAGTCCAGATGGTGAACAGTGCTACATTTCCCAGTCAGGATGGTGAACAGTGCTATATTTCCCAGTTAGGATGGTGAACAGTGCTGCATTTCTCAATCAGGATGGCGAACAGTGCTACATTTCCCAGTCAGGATGGTGATCAGTGCTACATTTCCCTGTTAGGATGGTGTACAGTGCGACATTTCCCTGTCAGGATGGTGAACAGTGCTATATTTCACCGGTTAGGATGGTGAACAGTGCTACATTTCCCAGTCAGGATGGTGAGCAGTGCTACATTTCCCAGTCAGGATGGTGAACAGTGCTATATTTCCCAGTCAGGATGGTGAACATTGCTACATTTCCCAGTCAGGATGTTGAACAGTGCAACATTTTCCAGTAAGGATTGTGAACAGTGGTATATTTCCAAATCCAGATGGTGAACAGTGCTTCCCTTCCCAGTCAGGATGGTGAACATTGCTACATTTCCCAGTCAGGATGGTGAACAGTGCTACATTTCCCAGTCAGGATGGTGAACAGTGCTACATTTCCCAGTCAGGATGGTGAACAGTGCTATATTTCCCAGTCAGGATGGTGAACAGTGCTGTATTTCCCAGTCAGGATGGTGAACAGTGCTATATTTCCCATTCAGGATGGTGAACAGTTCTAAATTTCCCAGTCCAGACAGTGAACAGTGCTACATTTCCCAGTCAGGATTGTGAACGGTGCTACATTTCCCAAATAGGATGGTGAACAGTGCTATATTTCCCAGTCAGGATGGTGAACAGTGCTACATTTCCCAGTCAGGATGGTGAACAGCGCTTTCTTTCCCAGTCAGGATGGTGAACATTGCTACATTTCCCAGTGAGGATGGTGAACAGTGCTACATTTCCCAGTCAGGATGGTGAACAGTGGTACATTTCCCAGTCCGGATGGTGAACAGTGCTACATTTCCCAGTCAGGATGGTGAACAGAACTACATTTCCCAGTCCGGATGGTGAACAGTGCTACATTTCCCAGTCAGGATTGTGAACACTGCTATGTTTCCCAGTCAGGATGGTGAACAGTGCTATATGTCCCAGTCAGGAGAGTGAACAGTGCTACATTTCTTAGTCAGGATGGTGAACAGTGCTACATTTCCAAGTCAGGATGGTGAACAGTGCTATATTTCCCAGTCAGGATGGTGAACAGTGCTACATTTCCAAGTCAGGATGGTGAACAGTGCTACATTTCCAAGTCAGGATTGTGAACACTGCTATGTTTCCCAGTCAGGATGGTGAACAGTGCTATATGTCCCAGTCAGGATAGTGGACAGTGCTATATGTCCCAGTCAGGATGGTGAACAGTGCTACATTTCCCAGTCAGGATGGTGAACAGTGCTACATTTCCCAGTAAGGATGGTGAACAGTGGTATATTTCCAAATCCAGTTGGTGAACAGTGCTTCCCTTCCCAGTCAGGATGGTGAACATTGCTACATTTCCCTGTCAGGATGGTGAACAATGTTATATTTCCCAGTCAGGATGGTGAACAGTGTTATATTTTCCAGTTAGGATTATGAAGAGTGGTATATTTCTCAATCAGGATGGTGAACAGTGCTATATTTCCCAGTCCAGATGGTGAACAGTGCTACATTTCCCAGTTAGGATGGTGAACAGTGCTACTTTTCCAAGTCAGGATTGTGAACACTGCTATGTTTCCCAGTCAGGATGGTGTACAGTGCTATATGTCCCAGTCAGGATCGTGAACAGTGCCACATTTCCCAGTCAGGATGGTGAACAGTGCTACATTTCCAAGTCAGGATTGTGAACACTGCTATGTTTCCCAGTCCGGATGGTGAACAGTGCTATATGTCCCAGTCAGGATGGTGAACAGTGCTACATTTCCCAGTCAGGATGGTGAACAGTGCTACATTTCCCAGTCAGGATGGTGAACAGTGCTACATTTCCCAGTAAGGATGGTGAACAGTGCTATATTTCCAAATCCAGTTGGTGAACAGTGCTTCCCCTCCCAGTCAGGATGGTGAACATTGCTACATTTCCCTGTCAGGATGGTGAACAATGTTATATTTCCCAGTCAGGATGGTGAACAGTGTTATATTTTCCAGTTAGGATTGTGAAGAGTGGTATATTTCTCAATCAGGATGGTGAACAGTGCTATATGTCCCAGTCCAGATGGTGAACAGTGCTACATTTCCCAGTTAGGATGGTGAACAGTGCTACATTTCCAAGTCAGGATTGTGAACACTGCTATGTTTCCCAGTCAGGATGGTGAACAGTGCTATATGTCCCAGTCAGGAGAGTGAACAGTGCTACATTTCTTAGTCAGGATGGTGAACAGTGCTACATTTCCAAGTCAGGATGGTGAACAGTGTTATATTTCCCAGTCAGGATGGTGAACAGTGCTGTATTTCCCAGTCAGGATGGTGAACAGTGCTACATTACCCAGTCAGGATGTTGAACAGTGCTACATTTCCAAGTCAGGACTGTGAACACTGCTATGTTTCCCAGTCAGGATGGTGAACAGTGCTATATGTCCCAGTCAGGATAGTGAACAGTGCTACATTTCCCAGGCAGGATGGTGAACAATGCTACATTTGCAAGTAAGGATGGTGAACAGTGCGACATTTCCAAATCCTGATGGTGAACAGTGCTTCCCTTCCCAGTCAGGATGGTGAACATTGCTATATTTCCCTGTCAGGATGGTGAACAGTGTTATATTTCCCAGTCAGGATGGTGAACAGTGTTATATTTTCCAGTTAGGATTCTGAAGAGTGGTATATTTCTCAATCAGGATGGTGAACAGTGCGATATTTCCCAGTCCAGACGGTGAACAGTGCTACATTTCCCAGTCAGGATGTTGAACGGTGCTACATTTCCAAGTCAGGATTGTGAACACTGCTATGTTTCCCAGCCCGGATGGTGAACAGTTCTATATGTCCCAGTCAGGATGGTGAACAGTGCTACATTTCCCAGTCAGGATGGTGAACAGTGCTACATTTCCCAGTCAGGATGGTGAACAGTGCTATATTTCCCAGTCAGGATGGTGAACAGTGCTGTATTTCCCAGTCAGGATGGTGAACAGTGCTATATTTCCCATTCAGGATGGTGAACAGTTCTAAATTTCCCAGTCCAGACAGTGAACAGTGCTACATTTCCCAGTCAGGATTGTGAACGGTGCTACATTTCCCAAATAGGATGGTGAACAGTGCTATATTTCCCAGTCAGGATGGTGAACAGTGCTACATTTCCCAGTCAGGATGGTGAACAGCGCTTTCTTTCCCAGTCAGGATGGTGAACATTGCTACATTTCCCAGTGAGGATGGTGAACAGTGCTACATTTCCCAGTCAGGATGGTGAACAGTGGTACATTTCCCAGTCCGGATGGTGAACAGTGCTACATTTCCCAGTCAGGATGGTGAACAGAACTACATTTCCCAGTCCGGATGGTGAACAGTGCTACATTTCCCAGTCAGGATTGTGAACACTGCTATGTTTCCCAGTCAGGATGGTGAACAGTGCTATATGTCCCAGTCAGGAGAGTGAACAGTGCTACATTTCTTAGTCAGGATGGTGAACAGTGCTACATTTCCAAGTCAGGATGGTGAACAGTGCTATATTTCCCAGTCAGGATGGTGAACAGTGCTACATTTCCAAGTCAGGATGGTGAACAGTGCTACATTTCCAAGTCAGGATTGTGAACACTGCTATGTTTCCCAGTCAGGATGGTGAACAGTGCTATATGTCCCAGTCAGGATAGTGGACAGTGCTATATGTCCCAGTCAGGATGGTGAACAGTGCTACATTTCCCAGTCAGGATGGTGAACAGTGCTACATTTCCCAGTAAGGATGGTGAACAGTGGTATATTTCCAAATCCAGTTGGTGAACAGTGCTTCCCTTCCCAGTCAGGATGGTGAACATTGCTACATTTCCCTGTCAGGATGGTGAACAATGTTATATTTCCCAGTCAGGATGGTGAACAGTGTTATATTTTCCAGTTAGGATTATGAAGAGTGGTATATTTCTCAATCAGGATGGTGAACAGTGCTATATTTCCCAGTCCAGATGGTGAACAGTGCTACATTTCCCAGTTAGGATGGTGAACAGTGCTACTTTTCCAAGTCAGGATTGTGAACACTGCTATGTTTCCCAGTCAGGATGGTGTACAGTGCTATATGTCCCAGTCAGGATCGTGAACAGTGCTACATTTCTTAGTCAGGATGGTGAACAGTGCTACATTTCCAAGTCAGGATGGTGAACAGTGCTATATTTCCCAGTCAGGATGGTGAACAGTGCTACATTACCCAGTCAGGATGTTGAACAGTGCTACATTTCCAAGTCAGGATTGTGAACACTGCTATGTTTCCCAGTCAGGATGGTGAACAGTGCTATATGTCCCAGTCAGGATAGTGAACAGTGCTACATTTCCCAGTCAGGATGGTGAACAGTGCTACATTTGCCAGTAAGGATGGTGAACAGTGCTACATTTCCCAGTCAGGATTGTGAACAGTGCTATATTTCCAAATCCAGATGGTGAACAGTGCTTCCCTTCCCAGTCAGGATGGTGAACATTGCTATATTTCCCTGTCAGGATGGTGAACAGTGTTATATTTCCCTATCAGGATGGTGAACAGTGTTAAATTTTCCCGTTAGGATTCTGAAGAGTGGTATATTTCTCAATTAGGATGGTGCTCAGTGCTATATTTCCCAGTCCAGATTGTGAACAGTGCTACATTTCCCAGTCAGGATGTTGAACGGTGCTACATTTCCAAGTCAGGATTGTGAACACTGCTATGTTTCCCAGTCAGGATAGTGAACAGTGCTGTATTTCCCAGTCAGGATGGTGAACAGTGCTACATTTCCCAGTCAGGATGGTGAACAGTGCTATATTTCCTGCTGTGGATGGTGAACAGTGCTACATTTCCCAGTCAGGATGGTGAACAGTGCTACATTTCCCAGTCAGGATTGTGAACAGTTCTATATTTCCCATTCAGGATTGTGAACAGTGCTACATTTCCCAGTCAGGATGGTGAACAGTGCTACATTTCCCAGTTAGGATGGTGAACAGTGCTATATTTCCCAGTCAGGATGGTGAACAGTGCTACATTTCCCAGTCAGGATTGTGAACAGTGCTACATTTCCCAGTCAGGATGGTGAACAGTGCTATATTTCCAAATCCAGATGGTGAACTGTGCTCCATTTTCCAGTCAGGATGGTGAACATTACTACATTTCCCTGTCAGGATGGTGAACAGTGCTATATTTTCCAGTCCGGATGGTGAACAGTGCTACATTTCCCAGTCCGGATGGTGAACAGAACTACATTTCCCAGTCAGGATGGTGAACAGTTCTATATTTCCCAGTCAGGATTGTGAACAGTGCTACATTTCCCAGTCCAGACAGTGAACAGTGCTACATTTCACAGTCAGGATTGTGAACAGCGCTATATTTCCCAGTCAGGATGGTGAACAGTGCTACATTTCCAAGTCAGGATGGTGAACAGTGCTACATTTCCCTGTTAGGATGGTGAACAGTGCTATATTTCCCAGTTAGGATGGTGATCAGTGCAACATTTCCCTGTTAGGATGGTGAACAGTGCTACATTTCCCAGTAAGGATGGTGAACAGTGCTATATTTCGAAATCCAGATGGTGAACAGTGCTCCCCTTCCCAGTCAGGATGGTGAACATTGGTACATTTCCCTGTCAGGATGGTGAACAGTGCTATATTTCCCAGTCAGGATGGTGAACAGTGCTAAATTTCCCAGTCCAGATGGTGAACAGTGCTACATTTCCCAGTCAGGATGGTGAACAGTGCTACATTTCCATGTCAGGATTGTGAACACTGCTATGTTTCCCAGTCAGGATGGTGAACAGTGCTATATTTTCAGGTCAGGATAGTGAACAGTGCTACATTTCCCAGTCCAGGATGGTGAACAGCGCTATATTTCCCAGTCAGGATGGTAAACAGTGCTATATTTCCCAGTCCAGGATGGTGAACAGTGCTATATTTCTCTGTCAGGATGGTGAACAGTGCTATATTTCCCAGTCAGGATTGTGAACACTGCTATGTTTCCCAGTCAGGATGGTGAACAGTGCTATATGTCCCAGTCAGGAGAGTGAACAGTGCTACATTTCTTAGTCAGGATGGTGAACAGTGCTACATTTCCAAGTCAGGATGGTGAACAGTGCTATATTTCCCAGTCAGGATGGTGAACAGTGCTACATTACCCAGTCAGGATGTTGAACAGTGCTACATTTCCAAGTCAGGATTGTGAACACTGCTATGTTTCCCAGTCAGGATGGTGAACAGTGCTATATGTCCCAGTCAGAATAGTGAACAGTGCTATATGTCCCAGTCAGGATAGTGAACAGTGCTACATTTCCCAGTCAGGACGGTGAACAGTGCTACATTTGCCGGTCAGGATGGTGAACAGTGCTACATTTCCCAGTCAGGATTGTGAACAGTGCTATATTTCCAAATCCAGATGGTGAACAGTGCTTCCCTTCCCAGTCAGGATGGTGAACATTGCTATATTTCCCTGTCAGGATGGTGAACAGTGTTATATTTCCCTATCAGGATGGTGAACAGTGTTATATTTTCCCGTTAGGATTCTGAAGAGTGGTATATTTCTCAATTAGGATGGTGAACAGTGCTACATTTCCCAGTCCAGATGGTGAACAGTGCTACATTTCCCAGTCAGGATGGTGAACAGTGCTATATTTCCTGCTGTGGATGGTGAACAGTGCTACATTTCCCAGTCAGGATGGTGAACAGTGCTACATTTCCCAGTCAGGATTGTGAACAGTTCTATATTTCCCATTCAGGATTGTGAACAGTGCTACATTTCCCAGTCAGGATGGTGAACTGTGCTACATTTCCCAGTTAGGATGGTGAACAGTGCTGTATTTCCCAGTCAGGATGGTGAACAGTGCTACATTTCCCAGTCAGGATTGTGAACAGTGCTACATTTCCCAGTCAGGATGGTGAACAGTGCTATATTTCCAAATCCAGATGGTGAACTGTGCTCCATTTTCCAGTCAGGATGGTGAACATTACTACATTTCCCTGTCAGGATGGTGAACAGTGCTATATTTTCCAGTCCGGATGGTGAACAGTGCTACATTTCCCAGTCCGGATGGTGAACAGAACTACATTTCCCAGTCAGGATGGTGAACAGTTCTATATTTCCCAGTCAGGATTGTGAACAGTGCTACATTTCCCAGTCCAGACAGTGAACAGTGCTACATTTCACAGTCAGGATTGTGAACAGCGCTATATTTCCCAGTCAGGATGGTGAACAGTGCTACATTTCCCAGTCAGGATGGTGAACAGTGCTACATTTCCCTGTTAGGATGGTGAACAGTGCTATATTTCCCAGTTAGGATGGTGATCAGTGCAACATTTCCCTGTTAGGATGGTGAACAGTGCTACATTTCCCAGTAAGGATGGTGAACAGTGCTATATTTCGAAATCCAGATGGTGAACAGTCCTCCCCTTCCCAGTCAGGATGGTGAACATTGGTACATTTCCCTGTCAGGATGGTGAACAGTTCTATATTTCCCAGTCAGGATGGTGAACAGTGCTACATTTCCCAGTCAGGATGGTGAACAGTGCTACATTTCCCTGTTAGGATGGTGAACAGTGCTATATTTCCCAGTTAGGATGGTGATCAGTGCAACATTTCCCTGTTAGGATGGTGAACAGTGCTACATTTCCCAGTAAGGATGGTGAACAGTGCTATATTTCGAAATCCAGATGGTGAACAGTCCTCCCCTTCCCAGTCAGGATGGTGAACATTGGTACATTTCCCTGTCAGGATGGTGAACAGTTCTATATTTCCCAGTCAGGATGGTGAACAGTGCTAAATTTCCCAGTCCAGATAGTGAACAGTGCTACATTTCCCAGTCAGGATGGTGAACAGTGCTACATTTCCATGTCAGGATTGTGAACACTGCTATGTTTCCCAGTCAGGATGGTGAACAGTGCTATATTTTCAGGTCAGGATAGTGAACAGTGCTACATTTCCCAGTCCAGGATGGTGAACAGCGCTATATTTCCCAGTCAGGATGGTAAACAGTGCTATATTTCCCAGTCCAGGATGGTGAACAGTGCTATATTTCTCTGTCAGGATGGTGAACAGTGCTATATTTCCCAGTTAGGATTGTGAACAGTGCTATATTCCCAAATCCAGATGGTGAACAGTGCTACATTTCCCAGTCAGGATTGTAAACAGTGCTACATTTCCCAGTCAGGATGGTGAACAGTGCTACATTTCCAAGTCAGGATTGTGAACACTGCTATGTTTCCCAGTCAGGATGGTGAACAGTGCTATATTTCCCAGTCAGGATAGTGAACAGTGCTATATTTCCCAGTCAGGATGGTGACCACTGCTATGTTTCCCAGTCAGGATGGTGAACAGTGCTATATTTCCCACTCAAGATGGTGAACAGTGCTATATTTCCCAGTCAGGATGGTGAACAGTGCTACATTTCCCTGTTAGGATGGTGAAAAGTGCTATATTTCCCAGTCAGGATGGTGAACAGTGCTACATTTCCCAGTCCAGATGGTGAACAGTGCTACATTTCCCAGTCCAGATGGTGAACAGTGCTACATTTCCCAGTCCAGATGGTGAACAGTGCTCCCCTTCCCAGTCAGGATGGTGAACATTGCTACATTTCCCTGTCAGGATGGTGAACAGTGCTACATTTCCCAGTCCAGGATGGTGAACAGCGCTATATTTCCATGTCGGGATGGTGAACAGTGCTATATTTCCCAGTCAGGATGGTGAACAGTGCTACATTTCCAAGTCGGGATGGTGAACAGTGCTATATTTCCCAGTCAGGATGGTGAACAGTGCTGCATTTCCCAGTCAGGATGGTGAACAGTGCTCCCCTTCCCAGTCAGGATGGTGAACATTGCTACATTTACCTGTCAGGATGGTGAACAGTGTTATATTTCCCCGTCAGGATGGTGAACAGTGCTAAATTTCCATGTCGGGATGGTGAACAGTGCTATATTTCCCAGTCAGGATGGTGAACAGTGCTACATTTCCAAGTCGGGATGGTGAACAGTGCTATATTTCCCAGTCAGGATGGTGAACAGTGCTGCATTTCCCAGTCAGGATGGTGAACAGTGCTCCCCTTCCCAGTCAGGATGGTGAACATTGCTACATTTCCCTGTCAGGATGGTGAACAGTGTTATATTTCCCAGTCAGGATGGTGAACAGTGCTAAATTTCCCAGTCCAGATGGTGAACAGTGCTAAATTTCCCAGTCCAGATGGTGAAGAGTGCTACATTTCCCAGTCAGGATGGTGAACAGTGCTACATTTACAAGTCAGGATTGTGAACAGTGCTATATTTCCAGGTCAGGATAGTGAACAGTGCTACATTTCCCAGTCAGGATGGTGAACAGTGCTATATTTCCAGGTCAGGATAGTGAACAGTGCTACATTTCCCAGTCAGGATGGTGAACAGTGCTACTTTTCCAAGTCGGGATGGTGAACAGTGCTATATTTCCCAGTCAGGATGGTAAACTGTGCTACATTTCCAAGTCAGGATGGAGAACAGTGCTACATTTCCCAGTCAGGATGGTGAACAGTGCTACATTTCCCAGTCCAGATGGTGAACAGTGCTTCATTCCCCAGTCAGGATGGTGAACAGTGCTATATTTCCCAGTCAGGATGGTGAACAGTGCTTCATTTCCCAGTCAGGATGGAGAACAGTGCTACATTTCCCAGTCAGGATGGTGAACAGTGCTACATTTCCCAGTCCAGATGGTGAACAGTGCTACAGTTCCCAGTCAGGATGGTGAACAGTGCTTCATTTCCCAGTCAGGATGGAGAACAGTGCCACATTTCCCAGTCAGGATGGTGAACAGTGCTTCATTTCCCAGTCAGGATGGTGAACAGTGCTACATTTCCCAGTCAGGATGGTGAACAGTGCTACATTTCTCAGGCAGGATGGTGAACAGTTCTATATTTCCCAGTCAGGATGGTGAACAGTGCTACATTTCCTAGTCAGGATGGTGAACAGTGCTACATTTCGCAGTGAAGATGGTGAACAGTGCTACATTTCGCAGTCAAGATGGTGAACAGTGCTACATTTCCCAGTCTGGATGGTGAACAGTGTTACATTTCCCAGTCAGGATGGTGAACAGTGCTACATTTACCAGTCAGGATGGTGAACATTACGACATTTCCCAGTCAGGATGGTGAACAGTGCTATATTTCCCAGTCAGGATGGTGAACAGTGCTACATGTCGCAGTCAAGATGGTGAACAGTGCTACATTTCCCAGTCAGGATGGTGAACAGTGCTACATTTCCCAGTCCAGATGGTGAACAGTGCTACATTTCCCAGTCAGGATGGTGAACAGTGCTTTATTTCCCAGTTAGGATGGTGAACAGTGCTAGATTTCCCAGTCAGGATGGAGAACAGTGCTACATTTCCCAGTCCAGATGGTGAACAATGCGACATTTCCCAGTCAGGATGGAGAACAGTGCTACATTTCGCAGTCAAGATGGTGAACAGTGCTACATTTCCCAGTCAGGATGTTGAACAGTGCTACATTTCCCAATCCAGATGGTGAACAGTGCGACATTTCCCAGTCCAGATGGTGAACAGTTCTATATTTCCCAGTCAGGATGGTGAACAGTGCTACATTTCCCAGTCAGGATGGTGAACAGTGCTACATTTCGCAGTCAAGATGGTGAACAGTGCTACATTTCCCAGTCAGGATGGTGTACAGTGCTATATTTCCCAGTCAGGATAGTGAACCGTGCTACATTTCCCAGTCAGGATGGTGAACACTGCTATGTTTCCCAGTCAGGATGGTGAACAGTGCTATATTTCCCACTCAAGATGGTGAACAGTGGTATATTTCCCAGTCAGGATGGTGAACAGTGCTACATTTCCCTGTTACGATGGTGAACAGTGCTATATTTCCCAGTCAGGATGGTGAACAGTGCTACATTTCCCTGTTAGGATGGTGAACAGTGCTATATTTCCCAGTCAGGATGGTCAACAGTGCTATATTTCCCAGTCAGGATGGTGAACAGTGTTACATTTCCCAGTCCAGATGGTGAACAGTGCTACATTTCCCAGTCAGGATGGTGAACAGTGCTACATTTCCCAGTCCAGATGGTGAACAGTGCTCCCTTTCCCATTCAGGATGGTGAACATTGCTACATTTCCCTGTCAGGATGGTGAACAGTGCTAAATTTCCCAGTCCAGATGGTGAACAGTGCTAAATTTCCCAGTCCAGATGGTGAAGAGTGCTACATTTCCCCGTCAGGATGGTGAACAGTGCTACATTTCCAAGTCAGGAATGTGAACACTGCTATGTTTACCAGTCAAGATGGTGAACAGTGCTATATTTCCAGGTCAGGATAGTGAACAGTGCTACATTTCACAGTCTGGATGGTGAACAGTGGTATATTTTCCAGTTATAATGGTGAACAGTGCTACATTTCCCAGTCAGGATGGTGAACAGTGCTGTACTTCCCAGTCAGGATGGTGAACAGTGCTACATTTCCAAGTCGGGATGGTGAACAGTGCTATATTTCCCAGTCAGGATGGTGAACAGTGCTACATTTCCAAGTCGGGATGGTGAACAGTGGTATATTTCCCAGTTAGGATGGTGAACAGTGCTGCATTTCCGAGTCAGGATGGTGAACAGTTCTCAATTTCCCTGTCCAGGATGGTGAACAGTGCTACATTTCCCAGTCCAGATGGTGAACAGTGCTACATTTCCCAGTCAGGATGGTGAACATTACGACATCTCCCTGTCAGGATGGTGAACAGTGCTATATTTTCCAGTTATAATGGTGAACAGTGCTACATTTCCCTGTCAGGATGGTGATTAGTGTTATATTTCCCAGTCAGGATGGTGAACAGTGCTAAATTTCCCAGTCCAGATGGTGAACAGTGCTAAATTTCCCAGTCCAGATGGTGAAGAGTGCTACATTTCCCAGTCAGGATGGTGAACAGTGCTACATTTACAAGTCAGGATTGTGAACACTGCTATGTTTCCCAGTCAGGATGGTGAACAGTGCTATATTTCCAGGTCAGGATAGTGAACAGTGCTACATTTCCCAGTCAGGATGGTAAACAGTGCTACATTTCCAAGTCGGAATGGTGAACAGTGCTATATTTCCCAGTCAGGATGGTGAACAGTGCTTCATTTCCCAGTCAGGATGGAGAACAGTGCTACATTTCCCAGTCAGGATGGTGAACAGTGCTACATTTGCCAGTCCAGATGGTGAACAGTGCTACATTTCCCAGTCAGGATGGTGAACAGTGCTTCATTTCCCAGTCAGGATGGTGAACAGTGCTACATTTCCCAGTCAGGATGGTGAACAGTGCTACATTTCTCAGGCAGGATGGTGAACAGTGCTACATTTCCCAGTCAGGATGGTGATCAGTGCTACATTTCCCTGTTAGGATGGTGTACAGTGCGACATTTCCCAGTCAGGATGGTGAACAGTGCTATATTTCCCAGTTAGGATGGTGAACAGTGCTACATTTCCCAGTCAGGATGGTGAACAGTGCTACATTTCCCAGTCAGGATGGTGAACAGTGCTACATTTCCCAGTCAGGATGGTGAGCATTACGACATTTCCCAGTCAGGATGGTGAACAGTGCTATATTTCCCAGTCAGGATGGTGAACAGTGCTACATGTCGCAGTCAAGATGGTGAACAGTGCTACATTTCCCAGTCCAGATGGTGAACAGTGCTACATTTCCCAGTCAGGATGGTGAACAGTGCTTTATTTCCCAGTTAGGACGGTGAACAGTGCTAGATTTCCCAGTCAGGATGGAGAACAGTGCTACATTTCCGAGTCCAGATGGTGAACAGTGCGACATTTCCCAGTCAGGATGGAGAACAGTGCTACATTTCGCAGTCAAGATGGTGAACAGTGCTACATTTCCCAGTCAGGATGGTGAACAGTGCTACATTTCCCAGTCCAGATGGTGAACAGTGCGACATTTCCCAGTCCAGATGGTGAACAGTTCTATATTTCCCAGTCAGGATGGTGAACAGTGCTACATTTCCCAGTCAGGATGGTGAACAGTGCTACATTTCCCAGTCCAGATGGTGAACAGTGCTTCATTCCCCAGTCAGGATGGTGAACAGTGCTATATTTCCCAGTCAGGATGGTGAACAGTGCTTCATTTCCCAGTCAGGATGGAGAACAGTGCTACATTTCCCAGTCAGGATGGTGAACAGTGCTACATTTCCCAGTCCAGATGGTGAACAGTGCTACATTTCCCAGTCAGGATGTTGAACAGTGCTACATTTCCAAGTCAGGATTGTGAACACTGCTATGTTTCCCTGTCAGGATGGTGAACAGTGCTATATGTCCCAGTCAGAATAGTGAACAGTGCTATATGTCCCAGTCAGGATAGTGAACAGTGCTACATTTCCCAGTCAGGACGGTGAACAGTGCTACATTTGCCGGTCAGGATGGTGAACAGTGCTACATTTCCCAGTCAGGATTGTGAACAGTGCTATATTTCCAAATCCAGATGGTGAACAGTGCTTCCCTTCCCAGTCAGGATGGTGAACATTGCTATATTTCCCTGTCAGGATGGTGAACAGTGTTATATTTCCCTATCAGGATGGTGAACAGTGTTATATTTTCCCGTTAGGATTCTGAAGAGTGGTATATTTCTCAATTAGGATGGTGAACAGTGCTACATTTCCCAGTCCAGATGGTGAACAGTGCTACATTTCCCAGTCAGGATGGTGAACAGTGCTATATTTCCTGCTGTGGATGGTGAACAGTGCTACATTTCCCAGTCAGGATGGTGAACAGTGCTACATTTCCCAGTCAGGATTGTGAACAGTTCTATATTTCCCATTCAGGATTGTGAACAGTGCTACATTTCCCAGTCAGGATGGTGAACTGTGCTACATTTCCCAGTTAGGATGGTGAACAGTGCTGTATTTCCCAGTCAGGATGGTGAACAGTGCTACATTTCCCAGTCAGGATTGTGAACAGTGCTACATTTCCAAATCCAGATGGTGAACTGTGCTCCATTTTCCAGTCAGGATGGTGAACATTACTACATTTCCCTGTCAGGATGGTGAACAGTGCTATATTTTCCAGTCCGGATGGTGAACAGTGCTACATTTCCCAGTCCGGATGGTGAACAGAACTACATTTCCCAGTCAGGATGGTGAACAGTTCTATATTTCCCAGTCAGGATTGTGAACAGTGCTATATTTCCCAGTCCAGACAGTGAACAGTGCTACATTTCACAGTCAGGATTGTGAACAGCGCTATATTTCCCAGTCAGGATGGTGAACAGTGCTACATTTCCCAGTCAGGATGGTGAACAGTTCTACATTTCCCTGTTAGGATGGTGAACAGTGCTATATTTCCCAGTTAGGATGGTGATCAGTGCAACATTTCCCTGTTAGGATGGTGAACAGTGCTACATTTCCCAGTAAGGATGGTGAACAGTGCTATATTTCGAAATCCAGATGGTGAACAGTCCTCCCCTTCCCAGTCAGGATGGTGAACATTGGTACATTTCCCTGTCAGGATGGTGAACAGTTCTATATTTCCCAGTCAGGATGGTGAACAGTGCTAAATTTCCCAGTCCAGATAGTGAACAGTGCTACATTTCCCAGTCAGGATGGTGAACAGTGCTACATTTCCATGTCAGGATTGTGAACACTGCTATGTTTCCCAGTCAGGATGGTGAACAGTGCTATATTTTCAGGTCAGGATAGTGAACAGTGCTACATTTCCCAGTCCAGGATGGTGAACAGCGCTATATTTCCCAGTCAGGATGGTAAACAGTGCTATATTTCCCAGTCCAGGATGGTGAACAGTGCTATATTTCTCTGTCAGGATGGTGAACAGTGCTATATTTCCCAGTTAGGATTGTGAACAGTGCTATATTCCCAAATCCAGATGGTGAACAGTGCTACATTTCCCAGTCAGGATTGTAAACAGTGCTACATTTCCCAGTCAGGATGGTGAACAGTGCTACATTTCCAAGTCAGGATTGTGAACACTGCTATGTTTCCCAGTCAGGATGGTGAACAGTGCTATATTTCCCAGTCAGGATAGTGAACAGTGCTATATTTCCCAGTCAGGATGGTGACCACTGCTATGTTTCCCAGTCAGGATGGTGAACAGTGCTATATTTCCCACTCAAGATGGTGAACAGTGCTATATTTCCCAGTCAGGATGGTGAACAGTGCTACATTTCCCTGTTAGGATGGTGAAAAGTGCTATATTTCCCAGTCAGGATGGTGAACAGTGCTACATTTCCCAGTCCAGATGGTGAACAGTGCTACATTTCCCAGTCCAGATGGTGAACAGTGCTACATTTCCCAGTCCAGATGGTGAACAGTGCTCCCCTTCCCAGTCAGGATGGTGAACATTGCTACATTTCCCTGTCAGGATGGTGAACAGTGCTACATTTCCCAGTCCAGGATGGTGAACAGCGCTATATTTCCATGTCGGGATGGTGAACAGTGCTATATTTCCCAGTCAGGATGGTGAACAGTGCTACATTTCCAAGTCGGGATGGTGAACAGTGCTATATTTCCCAGTCAGGATGGTGAACAGTGCTGCATTTCCCAGTCAGGATGGTGAACAGTGCTCCCCTTCCCAGTCAGGATGGTGAACATTGCTACATTTACCTGTCAGGATGGTGAACAGTGTTATATTTCCCAGTCAGGATGGTGAACAGTGCTAAATTTCCATGTCGGGATGGTGAACAGTGCTATATTTCCCAGTCAGGATGGTGAACAGTGCTACATTTCCAAGTCGGGATGGTGAACAGTGCTATATTTCCCAGTCAGGATGGTGAACAGTGCTGCATTTCCCAGTCAGGATGGTGAACAGTGCTCCCCTTCCCAGTCAGGATGGTGAACATTGCTACATTTCCCTGTCAGGATGGTGAACAGTGTTATATTTCCCAGTCAGGATGGTGAACAGTGCTAAATTTCCCAGTCCAGATGGTGAACAGTGCTAAATTTCCCAGTCCAGATGGTGAAGAGTGCTACATTTCCCAGTCAGGATGGTGAACAGTGCTACATTTACAAGTCAGGATTGTGAACAGTGCTATATTTCCAGGTCAGGATAGTGAACAGTGCTACATTTCCCAGTCAGGATGGTGAACAGTGCTATATTTCCAGGTCAGGATAGTGAACAGTGCTACATTTCCCAGTCAGGATGGTGAACAGTGCTACTTTTCCAAGTCGGGATGGTGAACAGTGCTATATTTCCCAGTCAGGATGGTAAACTGTGCTACATTTCCAAGTCAGGATGGAGAACAGTGCTACATTTCCCAGTCAGGATGGTGAACAGTGCTACATTTCCCAGTCCAGATGGTGAACAGTGCTTCATTCCCCAGTCAGGATGGTGAACAGTGCTACATTTCCCAGTCCAGATGGTGAACAGTGCTACAGTTCCCAGTCAGGATGGTGAACAGTGCTTCATTTCCCAGTCAGGATGGAGAACAGTGCCACATTTCCCAGTCAGGATGGTGAACAGTGCTTCATTTCCCAGTCAGGATGGTGAACAGTGCTACATTTCCCAGTCAGGATGGTGAACAGTGCTACATTTCTCAGGCAGGATGGTGAACAGTTCTATATTTCCCAGTCAGGATGGTGAACAGTGCTACATTTCCTAGTCAGGATGGTGAACAGTGCTACATTTCGCAGTGAAGATGGTGAACAGTGCTACATTTCGCAGTCAAGATGGTGAACAGTGCTACATTTCCCAGTCTGGATGGTGAACAGTGTTACATTTCCCAGTCAGGATGGTGAACAGTGCTACATTTACCAGTCAGGATGGTGAACATTACGACATTTCCCAGTCAGGATGGTGAACAGTGCTATATTTCCCAGTCAGGATGGTGAACAGTGCTACATGTCGCAGTCAAGATGGTGAACAGTGCTACATTTCCCAGTCAGGATGGTGAACAGTGCTACATTTCCCAGTCCAGATGGTGAACAGTGCTACATTTCCCAGTCAGGATGGTGAACAGTGCTTTATTTCCCAGTTAGGATGGTGAACAGTGCTAGATTTCCCAGTCAGGATGGAGAACAGTGCTACATTTCCCAGTCCAGATGGTGAACAATGCGACATTTCCCAGTCAGGATGGAGAACAGTGCTACATTTCGCAGTCAAGATGGTGAACAGTGCTACATTTCCCAGTCAGGATGTTGAACAGTGCTACATTTCCCAATCCAGATGGTGAACAGTGCGACATTTCCCAGTCCAGATGGTGAACAGTTCTATATTTCCCAGTCAGGATGGTGAACAGTGCTACATTTCCCAGTCAGGATGGTGAACAGTGCTACATTTCGCAGTCAAGATGGTGAACAGTGCTACATTTCCCAGTCAGGATGGTGTACAGTGCTATATTTCCCAGTCAGGATAGTGAACCGTGCTACATTTCCCAGTCAGGATGGTGAACACTGCTATGTTTCCCAGTCAGGATGGTGAACAGTGCTATATTTCCCACTCAAGATGGTGAACAGTGGTATATTTCCCAGTCAGGATGGTGAACAGTGCTACATTTCCCTGTTACGATGGTGAACAGTGCTATATTTCCCAGTCAGGATGGTGAACAGTGCTACATTTCCCTGTTAGGATGGTGAACAGTGCTATATTTCCCAGTCAGGATGGTCAACAGTGCTATATTTCCCAGTCAGGATGGTGAACAGTGTTACATTTCCCAGTCCAGATGGTGAACAGTGCTACATTTCCCAGTCAGGATGGTGAACAGTGCTACATTTCCCAGTCCAGATGGTGAACAGTGCTCCCTTTCCCATTCAGGATGGTGAACATTGCTACATTTCCCTGTCAGGATGGTGAACAGTGCTAAATTTCCCAGTCCAGATGGTGAACAGTGCTAAATTTCCCAGTCCAGATGGTGAAGAGTGCTACATTTCCCCGTCAGGATGGTGAACAGTGCTACATTTCCAAGTCAGGAATGTGAACACTGCTATGTTTACCAGTCAAGATGGTGAACAGTGCTATATTTCCAGGTCAGGATAGTGAACAGTGCTACATTTCACAGTCTGGATGGTGAACAGTGGTATATTTTCCAGTTATAATGGTGAACAGTGCTACATTTCCCAGTCAGGATGGTGAACAGTGCTGTACTTCCCAGTCAGGATGGTGAACAGTGCTACATTTCCAAGTCGGGATGGTGAACAGTGCTATATTTCCCAGTCAGGATGGTGAACAGTGCTACATTTCCAAGTCGGGATGGTGAACAGTGGTATATTTCCCAGTTAGGATGGTGAACAGTGCTGCATTTCCGAGTCAGGATGGTGAACAGTTCTCAATTTCCCTGTCCAGGATGGTGAACAGTGCTACATTTCCCAGTCCAGATGGTGAACAGTGCTACATTTCCCAGTCAGGATGGTGAACATTACGACATTTCCCTGTCAGGATGGTGAACAGTGCTATATTTTCCAGTTATAATGGTGAACAGTGCTACATTTCCCTGTCAGGATGGTGATTAGTGTTATATTTCCCAGTCAGGATGGTGAACAGTGCTAAATTTCCCAGTCCAGATGGTGAACAGTGCTAAATTTCCCAGTCCAGATGGTGAAGAGTGCTACATTTCCCAGTCAGGATGGTGAACAGTGCTACATTTACAAGTCAGGATTGTGAACACTGCTATGTTTCCCAGTCAGGATGGTGAACAGTGCTATATTTCCAGGTCAGGATAGTGAACAGTGCTACATTTCCCAGTCAGGATGGTAAACAGTGCTACATTTCCAAGTCGGAATGGTGAACAGTGCTATATTTCCCAGTCAGGATGGTGAACAGTGCTTCATTTCCCAGTCAGGATGGAGAACAGTGCTACATTTCCCAGTCAGGATGGTGAACAGTGCTACATTTGCCAGTCCAGATTGTGAACAGTGCTACATTTCCCAGTCAGGATGGTGAACAGTGCTTCATTTCCCAGTCAGGATGGTGAACAGTGCTACATTTCCCAGTCAGGATGGTGAACAGTGCTACATTTCTCAGGCAGGATGGTGAACAGTGCTACATTTCCCAGTCAGGATGGTGATCAGTGCTACATTTCCCTGTTAGGATGGTGTACAGTGCGACATTTCCCAGTCAGGATGGTGAACAGTGCTATATTTCCCAGTTAGGATGGTGAACAGTGCTACATTTCCCAGTCAGGATGGTGAACAGTGCTACATTTCCCAGTCAGGATGGTGAACAGTGCTACATTTCCCAGTCAGGATGGTGAGCATTACGACATTTCCCAGTCAGGATGGTGAACAGTGCTATATTTCCCAGTCAGGATGGTGAACAGTGCTACATGTCGCAGTCAAGATGGTGAACAGTGCTACATTTCCCAGTCCAGATGGTGAACAGTGCTACATTTCCCAGTCAGGATGGTGAACAGTGCTTTATTTCCCAGTTAGGACGGTGAACAGTGCTAGATTTCCCAGTCAGGATGGAGAACAGTGCTACATTTCCGAGTCCAGATGGTGAACAGTGCGACATTTCCCAGTCAGGATGGAGAACAGTGCTACATTTCGCAGTCAAGATGGTGAACAGTGCTACATTTCCCAGTCAGGATGGTGAACAGTGCTACATTTCCCAGTCCAGATGGTGAACAGTGCGACATTTCCCAGTCCAGATGGTGAACAGTTCTATATTTCCCAGTCAGGATGGTGAACAGTGCTACATTTCCCAGTCAGGATGGTGAACAGTGCTACATTTCCCAGTCCAGATGGTGAACAGTGCTTCATTCCCCAGTCAGGATGGTGAACAGTGCTATATTTCCCAGTCAGGATGGTGAACAGTGCTTCATTTCCCAGTCAGGATGGAGAACAGTGCTACATTTCCCAGTCAGGATGGTGAACAGTGCTACATTTCCCAGTCCAGATGGTGAACAGTGCTACAGTTCCCAGTCAGGATGGTGAACAGTGCTTCATTTCCCAGTCAGGATGGAGAACAGTGCCACATTTCCCAGTCAGGATGGTGAACAGTGCTTCATTTCCCAGTCAGGATGGTGAACAGTGCTACATTTCCCAGTCAGGATGGTGAACAGTGCTTCATTTCTCAGGCAGGATGGTGAACAGTGCTATATTTCCCAGTCAGGATGGTGAACAGTTCTATATTTCCCAGTCAGGATGGTGAACAGTGCTACATTTCCTAGTCAGGATGGTGAACAGTGCTACATTTCGCAGTGAAGATGGTGAACAGTGCTACATTTCGCAGTCAAGATGGTGAACAGTGCTACATTTCCCAGTCTGGATGGTGAACAGTGTTACATTTCCCAGTCAGGATGGTGAACAGTGCTACATTTACCAGTCAGGATGGTGAACATTACGACATTTCCCAGTCAGGATGGTGAACAGTGCTATATTTCCCAGTCAGGATGGTGAACAGTGCTACATGTCGCAGTCAAGATGGTGAACAGTGCTACATTTCCCAGTCAGGATGGTGAACAGTGCTACATTTCCCAGTCCAGATGGTGAACAGTGCTACATTTCCCAGTCAGGATGGTGAACAGTGCTTTATTTCCCAGTTAGGATGGTGAACAGTGCTAGATTTCCCAGTCAGGATGGAGAACAGTGCTACATTTCCCAGTCCAGATGGTGAACAATGTGACATTTCCCAGTCAGGATGGAGAACAGTGCTACATTTCGCAGTCAAGATGGTGAACAGTGCTACATTTCCCAGTCAGGATGTTGAACAGTGCTACATTTCCCAATCCAGATGGTGAACAGTGCGACATTTCCCAGTCCAGATGGTGAACAGTTCTATATTTCCCAGTCAGGATGGTGAACAGTGCTACATTTCCCAGTCAGGATGGTGAACAGTGCTACATTTCGCAGTCAAGATGGTGAACAGTGCTACATTTCCCAGTCAGGATGGTGTACAGTGCTATATTTCCCAGTCAGGATAGTGAACCGTGCTACATTTCCCAGTCAGGATGGTGAACACTGCTATGTTTCCCAGTCAGGATGGTGAACAGTGCTATATTTCCCACTCAAGATGGTGAACAGTGGTATATTTCCCAGTCAGGATGGTGAACAGTGCTACATTTCCCTGTTACGATGGTGAACAGTGCTATATTTCCCAGTCAGGATGGTGAACAGTGCTACATTTCCCTGTTAGGATGGTGAACAGTGCTATATTTCCCAGTCAGGATGGTCAACAGTGCTATATTTCCCAGTCAGGATGGTGAACAGTGTTACATTTCCCAGTCCAGATGGTGAACAGTGCTACATTTCCCAGTCAGGATGGTGAACAGTGCTACATTTCCCAGTCCAGATGGTGAACAGTGCTCCCTTTCCCATTCAGGATGGTGAACATTGCTACATTTCCCTGTCAGGATGGTGAACAGTGTTATATTTCCCAGTCAGGATGGTGAACAGTGCTAAATTTCCCAGTCCAGATGGTGAAGAGTGCTACATTTCCCCGTCAGGATGGTGAAGAGTGCTACATTTCCCCGTCAGGATGGTGAACAGTGCTACATTTCCAAGTCAGGAATGTGAACACTGCTATGTTTACCAGTCAAGATGGTGAACAGTGCTATATTTCCAGGTCAGGATAGTGAACAGTGCTACATTTCACAGTCTGGATGGTGAACAGTGGTATATTTTCCAGTTATAATGGTGAACAGTGCTACATTTCCCAGTCAGGATGGTGAACAGTGCTGTACTTCCCAGTCAGGATGGTGAACAGTGCTACATTTCCAAGTCGGGATGGTGAACAGTGCTATATTTCCCAGTCAGGATGGTGAACAGTGCTACATTTCCAAGTCGGGATGGTGAACAGTGGTATATTTCCCAGTTAGGATGGTGAACAGTGCTGCATTTCCGAGTCAGGATGGTGAACAGTTCTCAATTTCCCTGTCCAGGATGGTGAACAGTGCTACATTTCCCAGTCCAGATGGTGAACAGTGCTACATTTCCCAGTCAGGATGGTGAACATTACGACATTTCCCTGTCAGGATGGTGAACAGTGCTATATTTTCCAGTTATAATGGTGAACAGTGCTACATTTCCCTGTCAGGATGGTGATTAGTGTTATATTTCCCAGTCAGGATGGTGAACAGTGCTAAATTTCCCAGTCCAGATGGTGAACAGTGCTAAATTTCCCAGTCCAGATGGTGAAGAGTGCTACATTTCCCAGTCAGGATGGTGAACAGTGCTACATTTACAAGTCAGGATTGTGAACACTGCTATGTTTCCCAGTCAGGATGGTGAACAGTGCTATATTTCCAGGTCAGGATAGTGAACAGTGCTACATTTCCCAGTCAGGATGGTAAACAGTGCTACATTTCCAAGTCGGAATGGTGAACAGTGCTATATTTCCCAGTCAGGATGGTGAACAGTGCTTCATTTCCCAGTCAGGATGGAGAACAGTGCTACATTTCCCAGTCAGGATGGTGAACAGTGCTACATTTGCCAGTCCAGATTGTGAACAGTGCTACATTTCCCAGTCAGGATGGTGAACAGTGCTTCATTTCCCAGTCAGGATGGTGAACAGTGCTACATTTCCCAGTCAGGATGGTGAACAGTGCTACATTTCTCAGGCAGGATGGTGAACAGTGCTACATTTCCCAGTCAGGATGGTGATCAGTGCTACATTTCCCTGTTAGGATGGTGTACAGTGCGACATTTCCCAGTCAGGATGGTGAACAGTGCTATATTTCCCAGTTAGGATGGTGAACAGTGCTACATTTCCCAGTCAGGATGGTGAACAGTGCTACATTTCCCAGTCAGGATGGTGAACAGTGCTACATTTCCCAGTCAGGATGGTGAGCATTACGACATTTCCCAGTCAGGATGGTGAACAGTGCTATATTTCCCAGTCAGGATGGTGAACAGTGCTACATGTCGCAGTCAAGATGGTGAACAGTGCTACATTTCCCAGTCCAGATGGTGAACAGTGCTACATTTCCCAGTCAGGATGGTGAACAGTGCTTTATTTCCCAGTTAGGACGGTGAACAGTGCTAGATTTCCCAGTCAGGATGGAGAACAGTGCTACATTTCCGAGTCCAGATGGTGAACAGTGCGACATTTCCCAGTCAGGATGGAGAACAGTGCTACATTTCGCAGTCAAGATGGTGAACAGTGCTACATTTCCCAGTCAGGATGGTGAACAGTGCTACATTTCCCAGTCCAGATGGTGAACAGTGCGACATTTCCCAGTCCAGATGGTGAACAGTTCTATATTTCCCAGTCAGGATGGTGAACAGTGCTACATTTCCCAGTCAGGATGGTGAACAGTGCTACATTTCGCAGTCAAGATGGTGAACAGTGCTACATTTCCCAGTCAGGATGGAGAACAGTGCTACATTTCCCAGTCAGGATGGTGAACAGTGCTACATTTCCCAGTCCAGATGGTGAACAGTGCTACAGTTCCCAGTCAGGATGGTGAACAGTGCTTCATTTCCCAGTCAGGATGGAGAACAGTGCCACATTTCCCAGTCAGGATGGTGAACAGTGCTTCATTTCCCAGTCAGGATGGTGAACAGTGCTACATTTCCCAGTCAGGATGGTGAACAGTGCTTCATTTCTCAGGCAGGATGGTGAACAGTGCTATATTTCCCAGTCAGGATGGTGAACAGTTCTATATTTCCCAGTCAGGATGGTGAACAGTGCTACATTTCCTAGTCAGGATGGTGAACAGTGCTACATTTCGCAGTGAAGATGGTGAACAGTGCTACATTTCGCAGTCAAGATGGTGAACAGTGCTACATTTCCCAGTCTGGATGGTGAACAGTGTTACATTTCCCAGTCAGGATGGTGAACAGTGCTACATTTACCAGTCAGGATGGTGAACATTACGACATTTCCCAGTCAGGATGGTGAACAGTGCTATATTTCCCAGTCAGGATGGTGAACAGTGCTACATGTCGCAGTCAAGATGGTGAACAGTGCTACATTTCCCAGTCAGGATGGTGAACAGTGCTACATTTCCCAGTCCAGATGGTGAACAGTGCTACATTTCCCAGTCAGGATGGTGAACAGTGCTTTATTTCCCAGTTAGGATGGTGAACAGTGCTAGATTTCCCAGTCAGGATGGAGAACAGTGCTACATTTCCCAGTCCAGATGGTGAACAATGCGACATTTCCCAGTCAGGATGGAGAACAGTGCTACATTTCGCAGTCAAGATGGTGAACAGTGCTACATTTCCCAGTCAGGATGTTGAACAGTGCTACATTTCCCAATCCAGATGGTGAACAGTGCGACATTTCCCAGTCCAGATGGTGAACAGTTCTATATTTCCCAGTCAGGATGGTGAACAGTGCTACATTTCCCAGTCAGGATGGTGAACAGTGCTACATTTCGCAGTCAAGATGGTGAACAGTGCTACATTTCCCAGTCAGGATGGTGTACAGTGGTATATTTCCCAGTCAGGATAGTGAACCGTGCTACATTTCCCAGTCAGGATGGTGAACACTGCTATGTTTCCCAGTCAGGATGGTGAACAGTGCTATATTTCCCACTCAAGATGGTGAACAGTGGTATATTTCCCAGTCAGGATGGTGAACAGTGCTACATTTCCCTGTTACGATGGTGAACAGTGCTATATTTCCCAGTCAGGATGGTGAACAGTGCTACATTTCCCTGTTAGGATGGTGAACAGTGCTATATTTCCCAGTCAGGATGGTCAACAGTGCTATATTTCCCAGTCAGGATGGTGAACAGTGTTACATTTCCCAGTCCAGATGGTGAACAGTGCTACATTTCCCAGTCAGGATGGTGAACAGTGCTACATTTCCCAGTCAGGATGGTGAACAGTGCTCCCTTTCCCATTCAGGATGGTGAACATTGCTACATTTCCCTGTCAGGATGGTGAACAGTGTTATATTTCCCAGTCAGGATGGTGAACAGTGCTAAATTTCCCAGTCCAGATGGTGAACAGTGCTAAATTTCCCAGTCCAGATGGTGAAGAGTGCTACATTTCCCCGTCAGGATGGTGAACAGTGCTACATTTCCAAGTCAGGAATGTGAACACTGCTATGTTTACCAGTCAAGATGGTGAACAGTGCTATATTTCCAGGTCAGGATAGTGAACAGTGCTACATTTCACAGTCTGGATGGTGAACAGTGGTATATTTTCCAGTTATAATGGTGAACAGTGCTACATTTCCCAGTCAGGATGGTGAACAGTGCTGTACTTCCCAGTCAGGATGGTGAACAGTGCTACATTTCCAAGTCGGGATGGTGAACAGTGCTATATTTCCCAGTCAGGATGGTGAACAGTGCTACATTTCCAAGTCGGGATGGTGAACAGTGGTATATTTCCCAGTTAGGATGGTGAACAGTGCTGCATTTCCGAGTCAGGATGGTGAACAGTTCTCAATTTCCCTGTCCAGGATGGTGAACAGTGCTACATTTCCCAGTCCAGATGGTGAACAGTGCTACATTTCCCAGTCAGGATGGTGAACATTACGACATTTCCCTGTCAGGATGGTGAACAGTGCTATATTTTCCAGTTATAATGGTGAACAGTGCTACATTTCCCTGTCAGGATGGTGATTAGTGTTATATTTCCCAGTCAGGATGGTGAACAGTGCTAAATTTCCCAGTCCAGATGGTGAACAGTGCTAAATTTCCCAGTCCAGATGGTGAAGAGTGCTACATTTCCCAGTCAGGATGGTGAACAGTGCTACATTTACAAGTCAGGATTGTGAACACTGCTATGTTTCCCAGTCAGGATGGTGAACAGTGCTATATTTCCAAGTCGGAATGGTGAACAGTGCTATATTTCCCAGTCAGGATGGTGAACAGTGCTTCATTTCCCAGTCAGGATGGAGAACAGTGCTACATTTCCCAGTCAGGATGGTGAACAGTGCTACATTTGCCAGTCCAGATTGTGAACAGTGCTACATTTCCCAGTCAGGATGGTGAACAGTGCTTCATTTCCCAGTCAGGATGGTGAACAGTGCTACATTTCCCAGTCAGGATGGTGAACAGTGCTACATTTCTCAGGCAGGATGGTGAACAGTGCTACATTTCCCAGTCAGGATGGTGAAGAGTGCTACATTTCCCAGTCAGGATGGTGAACAGTGCTACATTTACAAGTCAGGATTGTGAACACTGCTATGTTTCCCAGTCAGGATGGTGAACAGTGCTATATTTCCAAGTCGGAATGGTGAACAGTGCTATATTTCCCAGTCAGGATGGTGAACAGTGCTTCATTTCCCAGTCAGGATGGAGAACAGTGCTACATTTCCCAGTCAGGATGGTGAACAGTGCTACATTTGCCAGTCCAGATTGTGAACAGTGCTACATTTCCCAGTCAGGATGGTGAACAGTGCTTCATTTCCCAGTCAGGATGGTGAACAGTGCTACATTTCCCAGTCAGGATGGTGAACAGTGCTATATTTCCCAGTTAGGATGGTGAACAGTGCTACATTTCCCAGTCAGGATGGTGAACAGTGCTACATTTCCCAGTCAGGATGGTGATCAGTGCTACATTTCCCAGTCAGGATGGTGAGCATTACGACATTTCCCAGTCAGGATGGTGAACAGTGCTATATTTCCCAGTCAGGATGGTGAACAGTGCTACATGTCGCAGTCAAGATGGTGAACAGTGCTACATTTCCCAGTCCAGATGGTGAACAGTGCTACATTTCCCAGTCAGGATGGTGAACAGTGCTTTATTTCCCAGTTAGGACGGTGAACAGTGCTAGATTTCCCAGTCAGGATGGAGAACAGTGCTACATTTCCGAGTCCAGATGGTGAACAGTGCGACATTTCCCAGTCAGGATGGAGAACAGTGCTACATTTCGCAGTCAAGATGGTGAACAGTGCTACATTTCCCAGTCAGGATGGTGAACAGTGCTACATTTCCCAGTCCAGATGGTGAACAGTGCGACATTTCCCAGTCCAGATGGTGAACAGTTCTATATTTCCCAGTCAGGATGGTGAACAGTGCTACATTTCCCAGTCAGGATGGTGAACAGTGCTACATTTCGCAGTCAAGATGGTGAACAGTGCTACATTTCCCAGTCAGGATGGTGAACAGTGCTATATTTCCCAGTCAGGATTGTGAACAGTGCTATATTTCCCACTCAAGATGGTGAACAGTGGTATATTTCCCAGTCAGGATGGTGAACAGTGCTACATTTCCCTGTTAGGATGGTGAACAGTGCTATATTTCCCAGTCAGGATGGTGAACAGTGCTACATTTCCCTGTTAGGATGGTGAACAGTGCTATATTTCCCAGTCAGGATGGTCAACAGTGCTATATTTCCCAGTCAGGATGGTGAACAGTGTTACATTTCCCAGTCCAGATGGTGAACAGTGCTACATTTCCCAGTCAGGATGGTGAACAGTGCTACATTTCCCAGTCCAGATGGTGAACAGTGCTCCCTTTCCCAGTCAGGATGGTGAACAGTTCTAAATTTCCCTGTCCAGGATGGTGAACATTGCTACATTTCCCTGTCAGGATGGTGAACAGTGTTATATTTCCCAGTCAGGATGGTGAACAGTGCTAAATTTCCCAGTCCAGATGGTGAACAGTGCTAAATTTCCCAGTCCAGATGGTGAAGAGTGCTACATTTCCCCGTCAGGATGGTGAACAGTGCTACATTTCCAAGTCAGGAATGTGAACACTGCTATGTTTACCAGTCAAGATGGTGAACAGTGCTATATTTCCAGGTCAGGATAGTGAACAGTGCTACATTTCACAGTCTGGATGGTGAACAGTGGTATATTTTCCAGGTATAATGGTGAACAGTGCTACATTTCCCAGTCAGGATGGTGAACAGTGCTGTACTTCCCAGTCAGGATGGTGAACAGTGCTACATTTCCATGTCGGGATGGTGAACAGTGCTATATTTCCCAGTCAGGATGGTGAACAGTGCTACATTTCCCAGTCAGGATGGTGAACAGTGCTATATTTCCCAGTTAGGATGGTGAACAGTGCTGCATTTCCCAGTCAGGATGGTGAACAGTTCTCAATTTCCCTGTCCAGGATGGTGAACAGTGCTACATTTCCCAGTCCAGATGGTGAACAGTGCTACATTTCCCAGTCAGGATGGTGAACATTACGACATTTCCCTGTCAGGATGGTGAACAGTGCTATATTTTCCAGTTATAATGGTGAACAGTGCTATATTTCCCGGTCAGGATGGTGAACAGTGCTACATTTCCAAGTCGGGATGGTGAACAGTGCTATATTTCCCAGTCAGGCTGGTGAACAGTGCTACATTTCCAAGTTGGGATGGTGAACAGTGCTGTATTTCCCAGTTAGGATGGTGAACAGTGCTGCATTTCCCAGTCAGGATGGTGAACAGTGCTGTACTTCCGAGTCAGGATGGTGATCAGTGCTACATTTCCATGTCGGGATGGTGAACAGTGCTATATTTCCCAGTCAGGATGGTGAACAGTGCTACATTTCCAAGTCGGGATGGTGAACAGTGCTATATTTCCCAGTTAGGATGGTGAACAGTGCTGCATTTCCCAGTCAGGATGGTGAACAGTTCTAAATTTCCCTGTCCAGGATGGTGAATAGTGCTACATTTCCCAGTCCAGATGGTGAACAGTGCTACATTTCCCAGTCAGGATGGTGAACATTACGACATTTCCCTGTCAGGATGGTGAACAGTGCTATATTTTCCAGTTATAATGGTGAACAGTGCTATATTTCCCAGTCAGGATGGTGAACAGTGCTACATTTCCATGTCGGGATGGTGAACAGTGCTAGATTTCCCAGTCAGGATGGAGAACAGTGCTACATTTCCGAGTCCAGATGGTGAACAGTGCGACATTTCCCAGTCAGGATGGAGAACAGTGCTACATTTCGCAGTCAAGATGGTGAACAGTGCTACATTTCCCAGTCAGGATGGTGAACAGTGCTACATTTCCCAGTCCAGATGGTGAACAGTGCGACATTTCCCAGTCCAGATGGTGAACAGTTCTATATTTCCCAGTCAGGATGGTGAACAGTGCTACATTTCCCAGTCAGGATGGTGAACAGTGCTACATTTCGCAGTCAAGATGGTGAACAGTGCTACATTTCCCAGTCAGGATGGTGAACAGTGCTATATTTCCCAGTCAGGATTGTGAACAGTGCTATATTTCCCACTCAAGATGGTGAACAGTGGTATATTTCCCAGTCAGGATGGTGAACAGTGCTACATTTCCCTGTTAGGATGGTGAACAGTGCTATATTTCCCAGTCAGGATGGTGAACAGTGCTACATTTCCCTGTTAGGATGGTGAACAGTGCTATATTTCCCAGTCAGGATGGTCAACAGTGCTATATTTCCCAGTCAGGATGGTGAACAGTGTTACATTTCCCAGTCCAGATGGTGAACAGTGCTACATTTCCCAGTCAGGATGGTGAACAGTGCTACATTTCCCAGTCCAGATGGTGAACAGTGCTCCCTTTCCCAGTCAGGATGGTGAACAGTTCTAAATTTCCCTGTCCAGGATGGTGAACATTGCTACATTTCCCTGTCAGGATGGTGAACAGTGTTATATTTCCCAGTCAGGATGGTGAACAGTGCTAAATTTCCCAGTCCAGATGGTGAACAGTGCTAAATTTCCCAGTCCAGATGGTGAAGAGTGCTACATTTCCCCGTCAGGATGGTGAACAGTGCTACATTTCCAAGTCAGGAATGTGAACACTGCTATGTTTACCAGTCAAGATGGTGAACAGTGCTATATTTCCAGGTCAGGATAGTGAACAGTGCTACATTTCACAGTCTGGATGGTGAACAGTGGTATATTTTCCAGGTATAATGGTGAACAGTGCTACATTTCCCAGTCAGGATGGTGAACAGTGCTGTACTTCCCAGTCAGGATGGTGAACAGTGCTACATTTCCATGTCGGGATGGTGAACAGTGCTATATTTCCCAGTCAGGATGGTGAACAGTGCTACATTTCCCAGTCAGGATGGTGAACAGTGCTATATTTCCCAGTTAGGATGGTGAACAGTGCTGCATTTCCCAGTCAGGATGGTGAACAGTTCTCAATTTCCCTGTCCAGGATGGTGAACAGTGCTACATTTCCCAGTCCAGATGGTGAACAGTGCTACATTTCCCAGTCAGGATGGTGAACATTACGACATTTCCCTGTCAGGATGGTGAACAGTGCTATATTTTCCAGTTATAATGGTGAACAGTGCTATATTTCCCGGTCAGGATGGTGAACAGTGCTACATTTCCAAGTCGGGATGGTGAACAGTGCTATATTTCCCAGTCAGGCTGGTGAACAGTGCTACATTTCCAAGTTGGGATGGTGAACAGTGCTGTATTTCCCAGTTAGGATGGTGAACAGTGCTGCATTTCCCAGTCAGGATGGTGAACAGTGCTGTACTTCCGAGTCAGGATGGTGATCAGTGCTACATTTCCATGTCGGGATGGTGAACAGTGCTATATTTCCCAGTCAGGATGGTGAACAGTGCTACATTTCCAAGTCGGGATGGTGAACAGTGCTATATTTCCCAGTTAGGATGGTGAACAGTGCTGCATTTCCCAGTCAGGATGGTGAACAGTTCTAAATTTCCCTGTCCAGGATGGTGAATAGTGCTACATTTCCCAGTCCAGATGGTGAACAGTGCTACATTTCCCAGTCAGGATGGTGAACATTACGACATTTCCCTGTCAGGATGGTGAACAGTGCTATATTTTCCAGTTATAATGGTGAACAGTGCTATATTTCCCAGTCAGGATGGTGAACAGTGCTACATTTCCAAGTTGGGATGGTGAACAGTGCTGCATTTCCCAGTCAGGATGGTGAACAGTTCTAAATTTCCCAGTCCAGGATGGTGAACAGTGCTATATTTCCCAGTCAGGATGGTGAACAGTTCTAAATTTCCCAGTCCAGGATGGTGAACAGTGCGACATTTCCCAGTCAGGATGGTGAACATTACGACATTTCCCTGTCAGGATGGTGAACAGTGCTATATTTTCCAGTTAGGATGGTGAAAAGAACTACAATTCCCAGACAGGATGGCGAACAGTGCTACATTTCCCAGTCAGGATGGTGAACAGCGCTACATTTCCCAGTCAGGATGGTGAACAGAACTACATTTCCCAGTCAGGATGGCGAACAGTGCTACATTTCGCAGTCAAGATGGTGAACAGTGCTACATTTCGCAGTCAAGATTGTGAACAGTGCTACATTTCTCAGTCAGGATGGCGAACAGTGCTTCATTTCCCAGTCCAGACAGTGAACATTGCTACATTTCCCAGTCAGGATTGTGAACAGTCCTACATTTCCCAGTCAGGATGGTGAACAGTGCTATACTTCCCAGTCAGGATGGTGAACAGTGCTATATTTCCCTGTCAGGATGGTGAACAGTCGTATATTTCCAAATCCCGATGGTGAACTGTGCTCCCCTTCCCAGTCAGGATGGTGATCATTGCTGCATTTCCCAGTCAGGAGAGTGAACAGTGTTATATTTTCCAGTTAGGATGGTGAAGAGTGCAATATTTCTCAGTCCAGTTGGTGAACAGTGCTACATTTCCCAGTCAGGATGGTGAACAGTGCTACATTTTCAAGTCAGGATTGTGAACAGTGCTATATTTCCCAGTCAGGAGAGTGAACAGTGCTACATTTCCCAGTCAGGATGGTGAACAGTGCTATATTTCCCAGTCAGGATAGTGAACAGTGCTACATTTCCCAGTCAGGATGGTGAACAGTGCTATATTTCCCAGTCAGGATGGTAAACAGTGCTATATTTCCTAGTCCAGGATGGTGAACAGTGCTATATTTCCCAGTCTGGATGATGAACAGTGCTATACTTCCCAGTCAGGATGGTAAACAGTGCTCATTTCCCTGTCAGGATGGTGAACAGTGCTATATTTTCCAGTTAGGATGGTGAACGGAACTACAATTCCTGGACAGGATGCTGAATAGTGCAGTATTTCCCAGTCAGGATGGTGAACAGTGCCATATTTCCCAGTGAGGATGGTGAACAGTTCTATATTTCCCAGTCAGGATGGTGAGCAGTGCTACATTTCTCAGTCAGGATGGTGAACAGTTCTATATTTCCCAGTCAGGATTGTGAACAGTGCTATATTTCCCAGTCAGGATGGTGAACAGTTCTAAATTTCCCAGTCAGGATTGTGAACAGTGCTACATTTCCCAGTCAGGATTTTGAACAGTGTTACATTTCTCAGTCAGGATTGTGAACAGTGCTACATTTCCCAGTCAGGATGGTGAACAGTTCTAAATTTCCCAGTCCAGACATTGAACAGTGCTCCATTTCCCAGTCAGGATGGACAACAGTGCTATATTTCCCAGTCAGGATGGTGAACAGTGCTATATTTCCCAGTCAGGATGGTGAACAGTGCTACATTTCCCAGTCCAGATGGTGAACAGTACTACATTTCCAAGTCGGGATGGTGAACAGTGCTACATTTCTCAGTCAGGATTGTGAACAGTGCTACATTTCCCAGTCAGGATGGTGAACAGTTCTAAATTTCCCAGTGCAGACAGTGAACAGTGCTATATTTCCCAGTCAGATTGGTGAACAGCGCTATATTTCCCAGTTAGGATGGTGAACAGTGCTACATTTCCGTGTTAGGATGGTGAACAGTGCTATATTTCCCAGTTAGGATGGTGAACAGTGCTACATTTCACAGTCAGGATGGTGAACAGTGCTACATTTCCCAGTTAGGATGGTGAACAGTACTACATTTCCCAGTCAGGATGGTGAACAGTGCTACATTTCACAGTCAGGATGGTGAACAGTGCTACATTTCCCAGTCAGGATGGTGAACAGTGCTATATTTCCCAGTCAGGATGGTGAACATTGCTACATTTCACTGTCAGGATGGTGAACAGTGTTATATTTCCCAGTCAGGATGGTGAACAGTGCTAAATTTCCCAGTCCAGATGGTGAACAGTGCTACATTTCCCAGTCAGGATGGTGAACAGTGCTGTACTTCCCAGTCAGGATGGTGAACAGTGCTTCATTTCCAAGTCAGGATGGTGAACAGTGCTATATTTCCCAGTCTGGATGGTGAACAGTGCTATATTTCCCACTCAGGATGGTGATCAGTGCAATATTTCCCAGTCAGGACAGTGAACAGTGCTACGTTTCCCAGTCTGGATGATGAGTAGTTCTATACTTCCCATTCAGGATGTTGGACAGTGCTCCATTTCCCAGTCAGGATGGTGAACATTACTACATTTTCCAGTTAGGATGGTGAACAGAACTACAATTCCCAGTCAGGAGAGTGAAGAGTGTTATATTTTCCAGTTAGGATGGTGAAGAGTGCAATATTTCTCAGTCAGGATGGTGAACAGTGCTACATTTCCCTGTTAGGATGGTGAACAGTGCTACATTTCCAAGTCAGGATGGTGAACAGTGCTATATTTCCCAGTCAGGATAGTGAACAGTGCTCCATTTCCCAGTCAGGATGGTAAACAGTGCTATATTTCCCAGTCCAGGATGGTGAACAGTGCTATATTTCCCAGTCTGGATGATGAACAGTGCTATACTTCCCAATCCAGATGGTGAAAAGAACTACATTTCCCAGTCAGGATGGTGAACAGTGCTACATTTCCAAGTCAGGATTGTGAACACTGCTATGTTTCCCACTCAGGATTGTGAACAGTGCTATATTTCCCAGTCAGGACAGTGAACAGTGCTACGTTTCCCAGTCCAGGATGGTGAACAGCGCTATATTTCCCAGTCAGGATGGTGAACAGTGCTACATTTCCCAGTCAGGATGGTGAACAGCGCTATATTTCCCAGTCCACATGGTGAACAGTGTTATATTTCCCAGTCAGGATGGTGAACAGTGCTACATTTCCCAGTCAGATTGGTGAACAGCGCTATATTTCCCAGTTAGGATGGTGAACAGTGCTACATTTCCCTGTTAGGATGGTGAACAGTGCTACATTTCCCAGTCAGGATGGTGAACAGTGCTACATTTCCAAGTCAGGATTGTGAACACTGCTATGTTTCCCAGTCAGGATGGTGAACAGTGCTATATTTCCCAGTCAGGATAGTGAACAGTGCTACATTTCCCAGTCAGGATGGTGAACAGTGCTATATTTCCCAGTCAGGATAGTGAACAGTGCTACATTTCCCAGTCAGGATGGTGAACAGCGCTACATTTCCCAGTCAGGATGGTGAACAGTGCTATATTTCCCAGTCTGGATGGTAAACATTGCTGTATTTCCCAGTCCAGGATGGTGAACAGTGCTGTATTTCCCAGTCAGGTGGTGAACAGTGCTACATTTCCCAGTCAGGATGGTGAACAGTGCTACATTTCCCAGTCAGGATGGTGAACAGTGCTGTATTTCCCAGTCAGGATGGTGAACAGTGCTACATTTCCCAGTCAGGATGGTGAACAGTGCTACATTTCCAAGTCAGGATTGTGAACACTGCTATGTTTCCCAGTTAGGATGGTGAACAGTGCTATATTTCCCAGTCAGGATAGTGAACAGTGCTACATTTCCCAGTCAGGATGGTGAACAGTGCTATATTTCCCAGTCAGGATAGTGAACAGTGCTACATTTCCCAGTCAGGATGGTGAACAGCGCTACATTTCCCAGTCAGGATGGTGAACAGTGCTATATTTCCCAGTCTGGATGGTAAACATTGCTGTATTTCCCAGTCCAGGATGGTGAACAGTGCTGTATTTCCCAGTCAGGTGGTGAACAGTGCTACATTTCCCAGTCAGGATGGTGAACAGTGCTACATTTCCCAGTCAGGATGGTGAACAGTGCTGTATTTCCCAGTCAGGATGGTGAACAGTGCTACATTTCCCAGTCAGGATGGTGAACAGTGCTACATTTCCAAGTCAGGATTGTGGACACTGCTATGTTTCCCACTCAGGATGGTGAACAGTGCTATATTTCCCAGTCAGGACAGTGAACAGTGCTACGTTTCCCAGTCCAGGATGGTGAACAGTGCTACATTTCCCAGTCAGGATGGTGAACAGTGCTACATTTCTCAGTCAGGATGGTGAACAGTTCTATATTTCCCAGTCAGGATTGTGAACAGTGCTATATTTCCCAGTCAGGATGGTGAACAGTTCTAAATTTCCCAGTCAGGATTGTGAACAGTGCTACATTTCCCAGTCAGGATTTTGAACAGTGTTACATTTCTCAGTCAGGATTGTGAACAGTGCTACATTTCCCAGTCAGGATGGTGAACAGTTCTAAATTTCCCAGTCCAGACATTGAACAGTGCTCCATTTCCCAGTCAGGATGGACAACAGTGCTATATTTCCCAGTCAGGATGGTGAACAGTGCTATATTTCCCAGTCAGGATGGTGAACAGTGCTACATTTCCCAGTCCAGATGGTGAACAGTACTACATTTCCAAGTCGGGATGGTGAACAGTGCTACATTTCTCAGTCAGGATTGTGAACAGTGCTACATTTCCCAGTCAGGATGGTGAACAGTTCTAAATTTCCCAGTGCAGACAGTGAACAGTGCTATATTTCCCAGTCAGATTGGTGAACAGCGCTATATTTCCCAGTTAGGATGGTGAACAGTGCTACATTTCCGTGTTAGGATGGTGAACAGTGCTATATTTCCCAGTTAGGATGGTGAACAGTGCTACATTTCACAGTCAGGATGGTGAACAGTGCTACATTTCCCAGTTAGGATGGTGAACAGTACTACATTTCCCAGTCAGGATGGTGAACAGTGCTACATTTCACAGTCAGGATGGTGAACAGTGCTACATTTCCCAGTCAGGATGGTGAACAGTGCTATATTTCCCAGTCAGGATGGTGAACATTGCTACATTTCCCTGTCAGGATGGTGAACAGTGTTATATTTCCCAGTCAGGATGGTGAACAGTGCTAAATTTCCCAGTCCAGATGGTGAACAGTGCTACATTTCCCAGTCAGGATGGTGAACAGTGCTGTACTTCCCAGTCAGGATGGTGAACAGTGCTTCATTTCCAAGTCAGGATGGTGAACAGTGCTATATTTCCCAGTCTGGATGGTGAACAGTGCTATATTTCCCACTCAGGATGGTGATCAGTGCAATATTTCCCAGTCAGGACAGTGAACAGTGCTACGTTTCCCAGTCTGGATGATGAGTAGTTCTATACTTCCCATTCAGGATGTTGGACAGTGCTCCATTTCCCAGTCAGGATGGTGAACATTACTACATTTTCCAGTTAGGATGGTGAACAGAACTACAATTCCCAGTCAGGAGAGTGAAGAGTGTTATATTTTCCAGTTAGGATGGTGAAGAGTGCAATATTTCTCAGTCAGGATGGTGAACAGTGCTACATTTCCCTGTTAGGATGGTGAACAGTGCTACATTTCCAAGTCAGGATGGTGAACAGTGCTATATTTCCCAGTCAGGATAGTGAACAGTGCTCCATTTCCCAGTCAGGATGGTAAACAGTGCTATATTTCCCAGTCCAGGATGGTGAACAGTTCTAAATTTCCCAGTGCAGACAGTGAACAGTGCTATATTTCCCAGTCAGATTGGTGAACAGCGCTATATTTCCCAGTTAGGATGGTGAACAGTGCTACATTTCCGTGTTAGGATGGTGAACAGTGCTATATTTCCTAGTTAGGATGGTGAACAGTGCTACATTTCACAGTCAGGATGGTGAACAGTGCTACATTTCCCAGTTAGGATGGTGAACAGTACTACATTTCCCAGTCAGGATGGTGAACAGTGCTACATTTCACAGTCAGGATGGTGAACAGTGCTACATTTCCCAGTCAGGATGGTGAACAGTGCTATATTTCCCAGTCAGGATGGTGAACATTGCTACATTTCCCTGTCAGGATGGTGAACAGTGTTATATTTCCCAGTCAGGATGGTGAACAGTGCTAAATTTCCCAGTCCAGATGGTGAACAGTGCTACATTTCCCAGTCAGGATGGTGAACAGTGCTGTACTTCCCAGTCAGGATGGTGAACAGTGCTTCATTTCCAAGTCAGGATGGTGAACAGTGCTATATTTCCCAGTCTGGATGGTGAACAGTGCTATATTTCCCACTCAGGATGGTGATCAGTGCAATATTTCCCAGTCAGGACAGTGAACAGTGCTACGTTTCCCAGTCTGGATGATGAGTAGTTCTATACTTCCCATTCTGGATGTTGGACAGTGCTCCATTTCCCAGTCAGGATGGTGAACATTACTACATTTTCCAGTTAGGATGGTGAACAGAACTACAATTCCCAGTCAGGAGAGTGAAGAGTGTTATATTTTCCAGTTAGGATGGTGAAGAGTGCAATATTTCTCAGTCAGGATGGTGAACAGTGCTACATTTCCCTGTTAGGATGGTGAACAGTGCTACATTTCCAAGTCAGGATGGTGAACAGTGCTATATTTCCCAGTCAGGATAGTGAACAGTGCTCCATTTCCCAGTCAGGATGGTAAACAGTGCTATATTTCCCAGTCCAGGATGGTGAACAGTGCTATATTTCCCAGTCTGGATGATGAACAGTGCTATACTTCCCAATCCAGATGGTGAAAAGAACTACATTTCCCAGTCAGGATGGTGAACAGTGCTACATTTCCAAGTCAGGATTGTGAACACTGCTATGTTTCCCACTCAGGATTGTGAACAGTGCTATATTTCCCAGTCAGGACAGTGAACAGTGCTACGTTTCCCAGTCCAGGATGGTGAACAGCGCTATATTTCCCAGTCAGGATGGTGAACAGTGCTACATTTCCCAGTCAGGATGGTGAACAGCGCTATATTTCCCAGTCCACATGGTGAACAGTGTTATATTTCCCAGTCAGGATGGTGAACAGTGCTACATTTCCCAGTCAGATTGGTGAACAGCGCTATATTTCCCAGTTAGGATGGTGAACAGTGCTACATTTCCCTGTTAGGATGGTGAACAGTGCTACATTTCCCAGTCAGGATGGTGAACAGTGCTACATTTCCAAGTCAGGATTGTGAACACTGCTATGTTTCCCAGTCAGGATGGTGAACAGTGCTATATTTCCCAGTCAGGATAGTGAACAGTGCTACATTTCCCAGTCAGGATGGTGAACAGTGCTATATTTCCCAGTCAGGATAGTGAACAGTGCTACATTTCCCAGTCAGGATGGTGAACAGCGCTACATTTCCCAGTCAGGATGGTGAACAGTGCTATATTTCCCAGTCTGGATGGTAAACATTGCTGTATTTCCCAGTCCAGGATGGTGAACAGTGCTGTATTTCCCAGTCAGGTGGTGAACAGTGCTACATTTCCCAGTCAGGATGGTGAACAGTGCTACATTTCCCAGTCAGGATGGTGAACAGTGCTGTATTTCCCAGTCAGGATGGTGAACAGTGCTACATTTCCCAGTCAGGATGGTGAACAGTGCTACATTTCCAAGTCAGGATTGTGAACACTGCTATGTTTCCCAGTTAGGATGGTGAACAGTGCTATATTTCCCAGTCAGGATAGTGAACAGTGCTACATTTCCCAGTCAGGATGGTGAACAGTGCTATATTTCCCAGTCAGGATAGTGAACAGTGCTACATTTCCCAGTCAGGATGGTGAACAGCGCTACATTTCCCAGTCAGGATGGTGAACAGTGCTATATTTCCCAGTCTGGATGGTAAACATTGCTGTATTTCCCAGTCCAGGATGGTGAACAGTGCTGTATTTCCCAGTCAGGTGGTGAACAGTGCTACATTTCCCAGTCAGGATGGTGAACAGTGCTACATTTCCCAGTCAGGATGGTGAACAGTGCTGTATTTCCCAGTCAGGATGGTGAACAGTGCTACATTTCCCAGTCAGGATGGTGAACAGTGCTACATTTCCAAGTCAGGATTGTGGACACTGCTATGTTTCCCACTCAGGATGGTGAACAGTGCTATATTTCCCAGTCAGGACAGTGAACAGTGCTACGTTTCCCAGTCCAGGATGGTGAACAGTGCTACATTTCCCAGTCAGGATGGTGAACAGTGCTACATTTCACTGTTAGGATGGTGAACAGCGCTATATTTCCCAGTCCAGATGGTGAACAGTGCTATATTTCCCAGTCAGGATGGTGAACAGTGCTACATTTCCCAGTCAGGATGGTGAACAGCGCTATATTTCCCAGTCAGGATGGTGAACAGTGCTACATTTCCCAGTCAGGATGGTGAACAGCGCTATATTTCCCAGTCCAGATGGTGAACAGTGCTATATTTCCCAGTCAGGATGGTGAACAGTGCTACATTTCCCAGTCAGATTGGTGAACAGTGCTACATTTCCCTGTTAGGATGGTGAACAGTGCTACATTTCCCAGTCAGGATGGTGAACAGTGCTACATTTCCAAGTCAGGATTGTGAACACTGCTATGTTTCCCAGTCAGGATGGTGAACAGTGCTATATTTCCCAGTCAGGATAGTGAACAGTGCTACATTACCCAGTCAGGATGGTGAACAGTGCTACATTTCCCAGTCAGGATGGTGAACAGTGCTATATTTCCCAGTCTGGATGGTAAACAGTGCTGTATTTCCCAGTCCAGGATGGTGAACAGTGCTACATTTCTCAGTCAGGACGGTGAACAGTGCTATATTTCCAAATCCAGATGGTGAACTGTGCTCCATATCCCAGTCAGGATGGTGAACATTACTACATTTCCCTGTCAGGATGGTGGACAGTGCTATATTTTCCAGTTAGGATGGTGAAAAGAACTACAATTCCCAGACAGGATGGTGAATAGTGCTGCATTTCCCTGTCAGGATGGTGATCATTGCTGCATTTCCCTGTCAGGATGGTGAACAGTGTTATATTTCCAAATCCAGATGGTGAACAGTGCTCCCCTTCCCAGTCAGGATGGTGAACATTGCTGCATTTCCCTGTCAGGATGGTGAACAGTGTTATATTTCCCAGTCACGAGAGTGAACAGTGTTATATTTCCCAGTCAGGATGGTGAACAGTGCTACATTTCCCACTCAAGATGGTGAACAGTGTTATATTTCCCAGTCAGGATGGTGAACAGTGCTAAATTTCCCAGTCCAGATGGTGAACAGTGCTACATTTCCCAGTCAGGATGGTGAACAGTGCTACATTTCCAAGTCAGGATTGTGAACACTGCTATGTTTCCCAGTCAGGATGGTGAACAGTGGTATATTTTCCAGTTACAATGGTGAACATTGCTACATTTCCCAGTCCAGATGGTGAACAGTACAACATTTCCCAGTCCAGGATGGTGAACAGTGCTACATTTCCCAGTCTGGATGATGAACAGTGCTATACTTCCCAGTCCAGATGGTGAACAGTGCCATATTTCCCAGTCAGGATGGTGAACAGCGCTATATTTCCCAGTCAGGATGGTGAACAGTGCTACATTTCCCAGTCAGGATGGTGAACAGTGCTACATTTCCCAGTCAGGATGGTGAACAGTGCTACATTTCCAAGTCAGGATTGTGAACACTGCTATGTTTCCCAGTTAGGATGGTGAACAGTGCTATATTTCCCAGTCAGGATAGTGAACAGTGCTACATTTCCCAGTCAGGATGATGAACAGTGCTATATTTCCCAGTCAGGATGGTGAACAGTGCTATATTTCCCAGTCTGGATGATGAACAGTGCTATACTTCCCAGTCCAGATGGTGAACAGTGCTACATTTCCCAGTCAGGATGGTGAACAGTGCTATATATCCAAATCCAGATGGTGAACAGGGCTACATTTCCCTGTCAGGATGGTGAACAGTGCTATATTTTCCAGTTAGGATGGTGAACAGTGCTACATTTCCCCGTCAGGATGGTGAACAGTGCTACATTTCCCAGTCAGGATGGTGAACAGTGCTATATTTCCCAGTCAGGATGGTGAACAGTGCTACATTTCCCAGTCAGGATAGTGAACAGTGCTACATTTCCCAGTCAGGATGGTGAACAGTGCTATATTTCCCAGTCAGGATGGTGAACAGTGCTACATTTCCCAGTCAGGATGGTGAACAGTGCTCCATTTCCCAGTCAGGATGGTGAACAGTGCTATATTTCCCAGTCAGGATGGTGAACAGTGCTCCATTTCCCAGTCAGGATGGTGAACAGTGCTATATTTCCCAGTTAGGATGGTGAACAGTGCTACATTTCCCAGTCAGGATGGTGAACAGTGCTCCATTTCCCAGTCAGGATGGTGAACAGTGCTATATTTCCCAGTTAGGATGGTGAACAGTGCGCCATTTCCCAGTCAGGATGGTGAACAGTGCTAAATTTCCCAGTGAGGATGGTGAACAGCGCTATATTTCCCAGTTAGGATGGTAAACAGTGCTATATTTCCCAGTCTGGATGGTGAACAGTGCTACATTTCCCAGTCAGGATGGTGAACAGTGCTATATTTCCCAGTTAGGATGGTGAACAGTGCTACATTTCCCAGTCAGGATGGTGAACAGTGCTATATTTCCCAGTCAGGATGGTGAACAGTGCTACATTTCCCAGTCAGGATGGTGAACAGTGCTATATTTCCCAGTCAGGATGGTGAACAGTGCTATATTTTCCAGTTAGGATGGTGAACAGTGCTATATTTTCCAGTGAGGATGGTGAACAGCGCTATATTTCCCAGTCTGGATGGTGATCAGTACTACATTTTCCAGTCAGGATTGTGAACAGTGCTATACTTCCCAGTCAGGATGGTAAACAGTGCTCCATTTCCCAGTCAGGATGGTGAACATTACTACATTTCCCAGTCAGGATGGTGAACTGTGCTCCCCTTCCCAGTCAGGATGGTGATCATTGCTGCATTTCCCTGTCAGGATGGTGAACAGTGTTATATTTCCCAGTCAGGAGAGTGAACAGTGTTATATTTTCCAGTTAGGATGGTGAAGAGTGCAATATTTCTCAGTCCAGATGGTGAACAGTGCTATATTTCCCAGTCAGTATGGTGAACAGTGCTATATTTCCCAGTCAGGATGGTGAACAGTGCTACATTTCCAAGTCAGGATGGTGAACAGTTCTATATTTCCCAGTCAGGATGGTGAACAGTGCTACATTTCCAAGTCAGGATGGTGAACAGTCCTATATTTCCCAGTCAGGATAGTGAACAGTGCTACATTTCCCAGTCAGGATGGTGAACAGTGCTATATTTCCCAGTCAGGATAGTGAACAGTGCTACATTTCCCAGTCAGGATGGTGAACAGTGCTATATTTCCCAGTCAGGATGGTGAACAGTGCTATACTTCCCAGTCAGGATGGTGAACAGTGCTATACTTCCCAGTCAGGATGGTGAACAGTGCTATATTTCCCAGTCAGGATGGTAAACAGTGCTATATTTCCTAGTCCAGGATGGTGAACAGTGCTATATTTCCCAGTCCAGATGGTGAACAATGCTACATTTCCCAGTCAGGATGGTGATCAGTGCTACATTTCCCAGTCAGGATGGTGAACAGTGCTATATTTCCCAGTCAGGATGGTGAACAGTGCTACATTTCCCAGTCAGGATGGTGAACAGTGCTATATTTCCAAATCCAGATGGTAGACAGTGCTACATTTCCCAGTTAGGATGGTGAACGGATCTACAATTCCCAGACAGGATGGTGAATAGTGCTGTATTTCCCAGTCAGGATGGTGAACAGTGCTACATTTCCCAGTCAGGATGGTGAACAGTGCTATATTTCCCAGTCAGGATGGTGAACAGTGCTACATTTCCCAGACAGGATGGTGAACAGTGCTCCATTCCCCAGTCAGGATGGTGAACAGTGCTATATTTCCCAGTCAGGATGGTGAACAGTGCTATATTTCCTAGTCCAGGATGGTGAACAGTGCTATATTTCCCAGTCCAGATGGTGAACAATGCTACATTTCCCAGTCAGGATGGTGATCAGTGCTACATTTCCCAGTCAGGATGGTGAACAGTGCTATATTTCCCAGTCAGGATGGTGAACAGTGCTACATTTCCCAGTCAGGATGGTGAACAGTGCTATATTTCCAAATCCAGATGGTAGACAGTGCTACATTTCCCAGTTAGGATGGTGAACGGATCTACAATTCCCAGACAGGATGGTGAATAGTGCTGTATTTCCCAGTCAGGATGGTGAACAGTGCTACATTTCCCAGTCAGGATGGTGAACAGTGCTATATTTCCCAGTCAGGATGGTGAACAGTGCTACATTTCCCAGACAGGATGGTGAACAGTGCTCCATTCCCCAGTCAGGATGGTGAACAGTGCTATATTTCCCAGTCAGGATGGTGAACAGTGCTACATTTCCCAGTCAGGATGGTGAACAGTGCTATATTTCCAAATCCAGATGGTAGACAGTGCTCCCCTTCCCAGTCAGGATGCTGAACATTGCTACATTTCCCTGTCAGGATGGTGAACAGTGTTATATTTCCCAGTCAGGATGGTGAACAGTGCTAAATTTCCCAGTCCAGATGGTGAACAGTGCTATATTTCCCAGTCAGGATGGTGAGCAGTGCTACATTTCCAAGTCAGGATTGCGAACACTGCTATGTTTCCCAGTCAGGATGGTGAACAGTGGTATATTTTCCAGTTATAATGGTGAACAGTGCTACATTTCCCAGTCCAGATGGTGAACAGTACAACATTTCCCAGTCCAGGATGGTGAACAGTGCTACATTTCCCAGTCTGGATGATGAACAGTGCTATACTTCCCAGTCCAGATGGTGAACAGTGCCATATTTCCCAGTCAGGATGGTGAACAGCGCTATATTTCCCAGTCAGGATGGTGAACAGTGCTATATTTCCCAGTCAGGATGGTGAACAGTGCTAAATTTCCCAGTCAGGATAGTGAACAGTGCTACATTTCCCAGTCAGGATGATGAACAGTGCTATATTTCCCAGTCAGGATGGTAAACAGTGCTGTATTTCCCAGTCCAGGATGGTGAACAGTGCTATATTTCCCAGTTTGTATGATGAACAGTGCTATACTTCCCAGTCCAGATGGTGAACAGTGCTACATTTCCCAGTCAGGATGGTGAACAGTGCTATATTTTCCAGTCAGGATGGTGAACAGAACTACAATTCCCAGTCCAGGATGGTGAACAGTGCTATATATCCCAGTTTGTATGATGAACAGTGCTATACTTCCCAGTCCAGATGGTGAACAGTGCTACATTTCCCAGTCAGGATGGTGAACAGTGCTACATTTCCCAGTCAGGATGGTGAACAGAACTACAATTCCCAGTCAGGATGGTGAACAGTGCTGCATTTCCCAGTCAGGATGGTGAACAGAACTACAATTCCCAGTCAGGATGGTGAACAGTGCTGCATTTCCCAGTCAGGATGGTGAACAGAACTACAATTCCCAGTCAGGATGGTGAACAGTGCTGCATTTCCCAGTCAGGATGGTGAACAGAACTACAATTCCCAGTCAGGATGGTGATCAGTGCTGCATTTCCCAGTCAGGAAAGTGAACAGAACTACATTTCCCAGTCAGGATGGTGAACAGTGCTACATTTCCCAGTCAGGATGGTGAACAGTGCTACATTTCCAAGTCAGGATTGTGAACACTGCTATGTTTCCCAGTCAGGATGGTGAACAGTGCTATATTTCCCAGTCAGGATAGTGAACAGTGCTACATTTCCCAGTCAGGATGATGAACAGTGCTATATTTCCCAGTCAGGATGGTAAACAGTGCTGTATTTCCCAGTCCAGGATGGTGAACAGTGCTATATTTCCCAGTCTGGATAATGAACAGTGCTATACTTCCCAGTCCAGATGGTGAACAGTGCTACATTTCCCAGTCAGGATGGTGAACAGTGCTATATTTCCAAATCCAGATGGTGAACAGGGCTACATTTCCCTGTCAGGATGGTGAACAGTGCTATATTTTCCAGTTAGGATGGTGAACAGTGCTATATTTCCCAGTCAGGATGGTGAACAGTGCTATATTTCCCAGTCAGGATGGTGAACAGTGCTCCATTTCCCAGTCAGGATGGTGAACAGTGCTCCATTTCCCAGTCAGGATGGTGAACAGTGCTGTATTTCCCAGTTAGGATGGTGAACAGTGCTACATTTCCCAGTCAGGATGGTGAACAGTGCTCCATTTCCCAGTCAGGATGGTGAACAGTGCTATATTTCCCAGTTAGGATGGTGAACAGTGCTCCATTTCCCAGTCAGGATGGTGAACAGTGCTAAATTTCCCAGTGAGGATGGTGAACAGCACTATATTTCCCAGTTAGGATGGTAAACAGTGCTATATTTCCCAGTCAGGATGGTGAACAGTGCTACATTTCCCAGTCAGGATGGTGAACAGTGCTATATTTCCCAGTTAGGATGGTGAACAGTGCTACATTTCCCAGTCAGGATGGTGAACAGTGCTATATTTCCTAGTCAGGATGGTGAACAGTGCTACATTTCCCAGTCAGGATGGTGAACAGTGCTATATTTCCCAGTCAGGATGGTGAACAGTGCTACAATTCCCAGTCAGGATGGTGAACAGTGCTGCATTTCCCAGTCAGGATGGTGAACAGTGCTATATTTCCCAGTCCAGGATGGTGAACAGTGCTATACTTCCCAGTCCAGATGGTGAACAGTGCTACATTTCCCAGTCTGGATGATGAACAGTGCTATACTTCCCAGTCCAGATGGTGAACAGTGCTACATTTCCCAGTCAGAATGGTGAACAGTGCTACATTTCTCAGTCAGGATGGTGAACAGTGCTGTATTTCCCAGTCAGGATGGTGAACAGTGCTACATTTCCCAGTCAGGATGGTGAATAGTGCTATATTTCCCTGTTAGGATTATGAAGAGTGGTATATTTCTCAATCAGGATGGTGAACAGTGCTATACTTCCCAGTCCAGATGGTGAACTGTGCTCCATTTCCCAGTCAGGATGGTGAACAGTGCTACATTTTCCTGTCAGGATGGTGAATAGTGCTATATTTGTGGGCGGCACGGTGGCACAGTGGTTAGCACTGCTGCCTCACAGCGCCTGAGACCCGGGTTCAATTCCCGCCTCAGGCGACTGACTGTGTGGAGTTTGCACGTTCTCCCCGTGTCTGCGTGGGTTTCCTCCGGGTGCTCCGGTTTCCTCCCACAGTCCAAAGATTTGCAGGCCAGGTGAATTGGCCATGCTAAATTGCCCATGGTGTTAGGTAAGGGGTAAATGTAGATGTAGGGGTATGGGTGGGTTACGCTTCAGCGGGGCGGTGTGGACTTGTTGGGCCGAAGGGCCTGTTTCCACACTGTAAGTAATCTAATCTAATCTAATCTAATTTCCAAATCCCGATGGTGAACTGTGCTCCCCTTCCCAGTCAGGATGGTGAACAGTGTTATATTTCCCAGTCAGGAGAGTGAACAGTGTTATATTTTCCAGTTAGGATGGTGAAGAGTGCAATATTTCTCAGTCCAGATGGTGAACAGTGCTACATTTCCCAGTCAGGATGGTGAACAGTACTACATTTCCAAGTCAGGATTGTGAACAGTGCTATATTTCCCAGTCAGGACAGTGAACAGTGCTACATTTCCCAGTCAGGATGGTGAACAGTGCTACATTTCCCTGTTAGGATGGTGAACAGTGCTATATTTCCCAGTTAGGATGGTGAACAGTGCTACATTTCCCAGTCAGGATGGTGAACAGTGCTACATTTCCCAGTCAGGATGGTGAACAGTGCTACATTTCCCTGTTAGGATGGTGAACAGTGCTATATTTCCCAGTCAGGATGGTGAACAGTGCTACATTTCCCACTCAAGATGGTGAACAGTGCTACATTTCCCAGGAAGGATGGTGAACAGCGCTATATTTCCAAATCCAGATGGTGAACAGTGCTCCCCTTCCCAGTCAGGATTGTGAACAGTGCTACATTTCCCAGTCAGGATGGTGAACATTGCTCCATTTCCCTGTCAGGATGGTGAACAGTGTTATATTTCCCAGTCAGGATGGTGAACAGTGCTCCATTTCCCAGTCCGGATGGTTAACAGTGCTACATTTCCCAGTCAGGATAGTGAACATTGCTATATTTCCCAGTCAGGATGGTGAACAGTGCTCCATTTCCCAGTCAGGATGGTGAACAGCGCTATATTTCCCAGTCAGGATGGTGAACAGTGCTATATTTCCCAGTCAGGATGATGAGCGATTTAGATGGGAACGTGTAGGGGTTGGTGTTCCCATGTAACTGCTGCCTTTATCCTTCCAGAGGGAAGTGGTCTTAAGGTTGGAAAGTGCAGTGTGTGTAGCCTTGGTAAATCATTAGTTGTGTTCCATATTTTTCACTTTTTTTCCATTTTGTTGGTCAACATAGTGTATATAAATCTGTTGACCTCAGCGAATTTCTAGAATTGCAATTTTTTGAAAAAACACACAGTCAAAGTCAAAAGATGATCCTGAATTCCGTTGTGTTCGTCCGGTTGCTTCTAACAACAACGATGTCCATTTTTATAGTGCTTTCAACTGTCAGAATAGGTAGGCAGTAACGCAGAATATAGCCACTGGCCCTCAGAAGGAAAAGTTAGAACAGTTGATCAACCACTAATTGGAAGGAGTTGGGTGGGGAAGGTTTTAGGGGGAAGCGTGGTGAGACAGGCAAGGTGAGCTGTATAGAGGGATTTCCTGAACTTGAGTCCCAGGCAACTGGGAATGCGGTCACCACTGGTGGGGTGATTTAAATTAACAATCAATTCGAAGCCAGAATCGGTGGAGGACAGACGGTTTTGAGGCAGGATTAATGTGTGCGAGGGACTGGATCGACTAGGACGATATTCACTGGAGAATGAGGGGAGGTATCTCCTAGAAACCCTTAAACTTCCAACAGGGCTGGACAGGTAAACGCAGGAAGGATGTTTCTGATGACCAGGAGAGTTCGGAATTAGGATACAGTGTCGGCCATTTTGGACTGGGATGAGGAGAAATTTCTTCACCCAGGCCGTGATGAGCCTGTGAGATCCTCTGCCAGTAGAGGCGAAAGCACGAAATGTTTTCGAGGAGGAGTTAGACCTAATTCATGGGGCAAAAAGGGATCAAAGGGCACAGGGTAGAAAGCAGAAACGGATACTGAGTTGGATAGTCAGCCATGTTCACGTTGAATGGAGGAGAAGGCTCGAAGGGCTGAAGGGCCTACGCCTGCTACGATTTTCTGTGTTTCGATGACAAAGGTGGCAAGGCCTGGGGTGGATTTGGAAATGCGTACGTGGGTTTTAAAACCATAATTCTGCTCTGTTGGGAGACATCGTGAGCACGAAATTTCTATGTGGTCTGCAGCACGTCAAGACAGTGGCTCCTCAGCTACTAACGGGGAGGTACAAGTGAAAACACAGGCGATGGAAATTTAGAAGGTACAAGTTTCCAGGTAGAAGCATGCAGGAGGCCAGCCCAGAGAGTGTTGGAATAGTTCGGTCAAGAGGTAACTGAGACGTGAAGGAGACAGTGAGTTGGACTCGGATGAAGTTATTGAAAAGGAAGTGGCCGTTCTTGGTGCAAATCGAGGGTTGGTCATTCACCTCTGTGTCGGCCATGACACCACAATTGGAAACAAGCCAGCCAATTTCCTGAGAGAGAGCAGGATACAGTCACTCATTAAGAGTAGGTCAACCCTGAAGCTAAAATCATGTGGGGCACGGGCAGGGTAAATAGGCAAGGTCTTTTCCCTGGGGTCGGGGAGTCCAGAACTAGGGGGCTTAGGTTTAGGGTGAGAGGGGAAAGATATAAAAGGGACCTAAGGGGTAACATTTTCACACAGAGGGTGGTACGTGTATGGAATGAGCTGCCAGAGGAAGTGGTGGAGGCTGGTACAATTACAGCATTAAAAAGGCATCTGGATGGGTATATGAATAGGAAGGGTTTGGAGGGATATGGGCCAAGTGCTGGCAAATGGGACTAGATTGGGTTGGGATATCTGGACGGAATGGATGAGTTGGACCAAAGGGTCTGTTTCCATGCTGTACATCGCTATGATTTTATGACTCCACGTTGGCTGTAGATTTACTGATATCGAATTGGAGTAGAAGGCTTGGCCCGCGTTTCAATCAGACATCCGAACCGTGAAGGAGTAAACTTGCAATCTTCAGTTTGTAGGGTAAGGGGTGACCTACGCCAATATCTTGTGGCACGGAGGGTTCCAGAAATCTGTGTGGGTGACGAGAGCTGGCCATCAGCTTGCAAAGTCCATCGACCTTGTGGTCTTTGTTTGACAGGGTGTGATACCGCTGGGAGGATGTGTGGTGGAGGCAAAGGAAGAGCCCAACATGCCATTTGTGATGAAGATTTCCCACGAGGACTTCCACGTAAGTAAGAGCTGCCCTTGGGGCAGTAAGACTCCGACATACCAGCACAATGTTCGCCCCCTCCAGCCCTCCCCATGTCAGAGGAGGTTACCACAGTAACAGGGGTTGGCCGAGGCCTACCTGGGTTCAGAGTTGAAAGGGCAAACGGAGGGCATACACAGATGGTCAAGCCTTTGACAATGGGCAGCATAGTGGCTCAGTGGTTAGCACTACTGCCTCACAACGCCAGGGATTCCAGCCTCGGGCGACTGTGTGCAGAGTTTGCACATTCTCCCTGTATCTGTGTGGGTTTCCTCCGGGTGCTCCGGTTTCCTCCCACAATCCAAAGATGTGCAGGTTAGGTGAACCGGCCATGCTAAATTACCCATAGTGTTTAGGAATGTGAAGGTTAGGTGTATTAGTCAGGGGTAAATATAGGGTAGGGGAATGGGTCTGGGTGGGTTACTCTTCGGAGAGTCGGTATGGACTTGTTGGGCTGAAGGGCCTGTTTCCACACTGTAGGGATTTTATGATTCGATGAATGGTTTCCATGGAGAAATGGTCAACAAGTGTCACATTGCTTCTGCTGTTTGGGAAAGGTGTGAGGTTGTCAGAGACCTTTTCGAGTTGACATATTCCCTCAAAGTACACCAACGTTGGACCATGTCACTAAGTAGAATCTTGCCTGTCAGTCAGGCTCCATGACATCAGCTCCCTTCCAAGCTTTATTTCGGAGCGTTTTCCCTGACCTTCCCAATGAGAATGCACAGTTGTGCTCAGTCTGGGTACACCCCTGTGTGTTCATTTCCTCTCCTTTGATAGGACCCCTCAGTGGCTGGACTTGCCCCTCTCACTCCCACAACCTCTGCTTCAAAAGCTGTTGTACTCTCGGTGCTATCATCAATGGGAACCAACACCTAACACTGTACGTGTTAAACAAGCATGCGCATTGGGAGGAGGCCATTCAGCCCCTTGGACCTGCTGCGCTATTCAGTAAGATCATGGTTGTGTGGCCTGCCTACCCACACACCGCGACCTTTGACTCCTTTGTCAGTCAATGCTTTAACAAGCTCGGCTCAGTTGGCTGCTTGACTGGTTAGATTCCCTGCAGTGTGGAAACAGGCCCCTCAGCCCAACGAGTCCACACCGACCCTTCAAAGAGTAACCCACCCAGACCCATTCCCCTACCCTATATTGACCCAACAGGGCAGGTTCGATTCCCGCACCTTCTGAGGTTACCATAAAGAGTTCTCCTCGCCTAGGACATGGTGACTCTCAGGTTAAACTACCCCCCGGCTCACTAATCAGAGAGTGCGACTATGGTGACATTACCTGATTGGTCTAACAAAGACTCAATGACCCTGTCTCTACTGCTTTCTGTGCTGGAGACTCCCTACCACCTTCTTGAGAGGAAAAGAAATTCCCGCTCGTCTCTGTGTCCCCCAGTTCTGGTTTCCCTCCGTCCTCTCAGCCTCTAGTCTGTCAGCACTTCTCGTGACCTTAAGTCTCAATAAGGCCCCCTCTCATTCTTCCAGATTCCAGTGGGTACAGCCCAACCTGTGTTAGGTGCATTAGTCAGGAGTAAATATAGGGTAGGGGGGAATGGGTCTGGATGGGTTACGTTTCAGAGGGTTGGTGTGGACTTGTTGGGCTGATACTGTAGGGAATCTAATCTTAAAAAAAATCAGTAGTTAAGGACCCAGCACTGATCCCTGTGGTACTGCAGTCACTGCCTCTTGCTAATACAAAGTGCCCCATTTGTAACGACTCCATCTCCCGTTTCCTATACTTACCCTCCTAGACTGTGAGTTGTCAATATAATTTTTATTAGAATCCCTACAGTGTGGAAACAGACCCTTCGGCCCAACCAGTCCACACCGACCCTCCAAAGAGTAACCCACCCAGACCCATTTCCCTCTGACTAATGCACCTAACACTATGGGCAACTTAACCTGGCCAATTCACCCTGACCTGCACATCTTTGGACTGTGGGAGGAAGCCGGAGCACCTGGAGGAAAACCGCACAGACACGGAGAGGATGTGCAAACTCCACACAGACAGTCGCCCGAGGCTGGAGTTGAACCTGGGACCCTGGTGCTGTGAGGCATCAGTGCTAACCACTGAGCCACTGTGCCGCTCTATTTTGACATCTTGCAGCCGTTTGGAAATCCATCATTCACAAGTTTCCCTTTATTCACCTTGCTCCCTGCTTCCTCAGATTAGTCAAACATGGTTTCCATTTTGAAACTCCATGTTGACTCTACCTGAATGTGTTCTGATTTTCGAAGCAAGCTGCCAGAACCCTCTTAATAATAAATTTCTGCGTTTTCCCTATGACCGAAGTGGGGGCTAATTGTTACTTGCTGCCTCCCTCGGAGGCTTTCTTGAATTCAAAAATTATGGTTATCAATTTTCAATCTGATGGGACCTTTGCACAATCAGCTTTCTTTTAATCTCTCTTGGGGTGTGGGTGTCACCGCCTGGGCCAGCATTTATTGTCCGTCCCTAGTTGCCCCCTTGAGAGGGTGGTGCTGAGCTGCCTTATTGAACCACAGCAGCCCACGTGCTATCGGTAGACCCACAGTAACCATAGGGAGGGAATTCCAAAGTTTAACCCAGCGAAGGTGAAGAAACGGTGATATATTTCCAAGTCGAGATGGTAATCCAGGGAAGATTACATCCAGTGCAGCTGTTATCTCACCAGGTATTTCATTCCAGTCCCTCCGATGAAGTCTATCGGGACCTGGGGATTGGTCCAATAGTTTCCCTGTACCCTTTTCCCGGGTGATTGTGAATAAAGTCCCTCCCTTTCTTTCAACTGTTGACTTACAATCGTCACTGAGCTGTCTTTTGTCTCGTTTACAGTGAAGTGTCTGGTCAACTCATCCCCCAGTTCCTTATATCCCATTATTAATTCCTCAAACTCACTCTGTAGAGGAACCACTTGCTTTAATTACTCTTTCCCTTTGTCAATACTGAGAAACCCATAGACCTGAAGTTCTGCATAAAAGTCAGAGTTGTTTGTGTGAGCAAAAATGACACTGTTGGGGCAAATCCAGAAATCCCCCCCCCCCCCCCCCCCCCCCACCCCATCACAACCCCCGACTCAGCCCTCCACCATTTTTGCAGCGGGAGATTGGGAGAGAGTTGAGCTTAAACTTGGGCTGACCAGGGCACAACTTCAAGGGGAGTAAAAGTTCCAAAACTGGTGGAGGTATTTTGAGACAGAGGTACTCTTTTCGACACAGTTCACGGGACATTTTTTGGGAACAGTCAAGAGCCTACTGTTTGAGATTAAGTGTGCTTCGAGTTTGTTAAGAGTAGACAGGACTGAGTGTTAAACTCGTTGGCACTGTCAACCTCTTTAGCATTGTCAGAGAGTCATGAAAAGAATTGCTGAGAGCTGTGAAGTTATTTAACAATTCATTTAACTTTACGTTAAATATTGAAAAAACAATTGTCCACAATTTTTTTTGAAAAAGTGTTTGCCACTTCACTTACTCTGTTGGAAAATACTCAAGGGCTATCATTAAAGGATTGGTGCTGTTTGCCTGATTTCACATCCTATCGTTATCACAGTGTGTGGCCTTTTCATTCACAATTTGTTTGACAGCTCCAAGCGCTTATTAAGGTTTCGAGGTAAGGTAATGAACACAAACGTTTGTTCTTATGAGGAATAAAGTATTTAAAGAAATATAGTCAATGAGTTTTTAATCAAGGAAAACATTTTTTTAAGTAGTTAATTGTTCAAGAGAACTTTAATTAAAAGAAATATTCAGTGTGGATCCTGAGGTTGGTCCTTATTGAACGTATGGTATAGATATTGTTAAAGTAAGGGATGGTGTGTGGGGGTGGGTCAAGGATTGATGTGACCCATAACTAAGTTAGCATAGGTGCTAGAGAGAGGCATTGAGGATGTATAGGTGGCATAGGATGGCAGAGAGGTGGTGGAGTGGGGGTGGCATAGGTTGGTGTGGATGGGACAGGAGAAAGTGCCTGAGGGCTGGATGGGGGAGAGATATTTCTTGTGTGTTTTTCTCTCTTTGGCCAGCTTGAAAGGAGATCCAATTCTCAGGTTTGTTATTCCCTCACCAGGGTCAGATTTGCAGAAGCAGGAAGCGTCCGGATTTGGGTTGGGGATGTCACTGGCGCCCATGGATCTCAGGGGAAGAATTCAGGGGGAATTTAGATTACCAGTGGCAGGGACGATGAAAACTGAGAAGGCTCAGGAGGCGAGAGAGTGAGATTTGGGGGCTGAAGGAGATTATAGAGACAGGAACTGGGGTGGGGTAGAATCATAGAGATGTACAGCACGGAATCAGACCCTTCGGTCCAACTCGTCCACGCCGCCCAGATATCCCAACCCAATCTAGTCCCTTTTGCCATCATTCAGTCAATATCCCTCTAAACCCTTCTTATTCATATACCCATCCAGATGCCTTTTAAATGCTGTAATTGTACCAGCCTCCACCACTTCCTCTGACAGCTCATTCCATATACACACCACCCTCTGTGTGAAAAAATTGCCCTTAGGTCCGTTTTAAATCATTTCCCCTCTCACCCTAAACCTATGCCCTCTATTCTGGACTCCCCGACCCCAGGAAAAAGACTTTGTCTATTTATCCTATCCATGCCCCTCATAATTTTGTAAACCTCTATAAGGTCACCCCTCAGCCTCCGACGCTCCAGGGAAAACAGCCCCAGCCTGTTCAGCCTCTCCCTGTAGCTCAGATCCTCCAACCCTGGCAACATCCTTGTAAATCTTTTTTGAACCCTTTCAAGTTTCACAGCATCTTTCCTGTAGTAGGGAGTACAGATTTGAACGCATTATTCCAAAAATGGCCTAAACAATACACTTGCAACATGACATCCAAACCCTTTACTCAAAGCGCTGACCAATGAAGGCAAACATGCCAAATGCCTTCTTCACCGCCCTGTCTACCTGAGATTCCACTATCAAGGGACTATAAACCTGTTCATCTCTTTGTTTGCCAATGCTCACTAGGACCCTACCATTACATGTGTAAGTCCTACCCTGATTTGCCTTTCCAAAATGCAGCATCTTGCATTTGTCTAAATTAAACTCCATCTGCCATTCCTCGGCCCATTGGCCCGTCTGATCAAGATCCCATTGTAACCTCCTTCGCTCCTGAAGACGGGCTTATGCCCGAAACGTCGATTCTCCTGCTCCTTGGATGCTGCCTGACCTGCTGCGTTTTCCAGCAACACATTTTGAAGCTCTAACCTCCTTCGCTGTCCACTACACCTCCAATTTTGATGGAACTTACGAACCATTCCCCCTACATTAACATCCCCAAACCATGAAGCTTGGAGGGATTGGAAAAATGGGGACCAGAGTTTTAAAAGCGAGACTTTGCCTAAGGGGAGCTGACAGAGTCTGGAGCGGGACTTGTCAGGAGAAAGGATCAGCCAGCGCGAAGTTTGAACGACCTCAGGCCCACCGAGGCTGGGAACATGGGATGCCAGATGGAAGAAGTTTGGAAACGTTCAGTGAAGAGGTAATAAAGGAATGAGTGAGGGCTTTCAAGTAAGTTGATGTGGGAGAAATATCAGGCCATATGCTGAGTTGTGTCACAATGTCTTCACAATAGCTTGGTTAGAGTCTGGTTCCTTCTGAGTTTGAACAGTGTTGCCTCGTTGAAGACGCCATTAGACAGACTGTTGAACCAGTTATTCCAGTCCCAGCCCAGCTTTCCCATCTGTTCAGAGGTTGGGTGTGCTCTTGTTGGGCCTATTTCCATACCGTGGGGATTCTACGATAAAATGCCTTTGTCCTTTGACTCGCTGCACAAACCAGACTCACTCTCCTTTATTATGTGGTTTGGGGAACTGCTGGATCAGGAAATCTGTCTTTTCCCCCTGTGTTAAGACATTGCAAACTGCTGCCTGTATCTCTCTTCACGGATCAGATTCGCTTTGTCCCCCTTTTCATAAGGGCCACAAGCAGAGTCGGGCCATTCAGCCCATCATGTCTGCGTCGCCATTCGATCGTGGTGGATGTTTCTCAACCCCATTCCCCTGCCTTTGCCCAGAAATTCTTGATCCCCTTTACTCATCAAGACCCTATCTGTCGCTGTCTTAAATACAGTCAATGACTGGGCCCTCACAGTGCTCTGTGTCAATGAGTTCCACCCTTTGGCTGAAGAAATGCCTCCTCCTCACTGTTCCAAAAGGGTCGTCCCTTCACTCTTCGGGTCCTAGTCTCTCCTACTGGTGAAAACATCTTCTCCACATCTAACCTATCCAGGCCCCTCAGTATTCTCTGAATGTCAATCAGACCCCCCCCCCCTCATTCTTCTCCATCAAGGGTAGACATAAAGTCAACCACTTGTGATACGAGAAGCCCTTCAACTCCGGCATCACTCTTGGAAGCCTCCTCTGGACTCTGTCCAAGGGCCAGCACATCCGGCCTTAGACATGGGGCTGTAAACTACGGCCAATGTTCCAAATTAGGGCGGCACGGTGGCTCAGTGGTTCGCACTGCTGCCTCACAGCGCCAGGGATTCAGGTTCGATTCCAGCCTCGGGTGACTGACTGTGTGGAGTTTGCACATTCTCCCCGTGTCTGTGTGGGTTTCCTCCGGGTGCTCCGGTTTCCTCCCACACTCCAAAGATGTGCAGGTTAGGGTGAATTGCTAAATTGCCCGTAGTATTCAGGGATGTGTAGCTTAGTACAGGGGAAATGTGGAGTAATAGGGTAGGGGAATGGGTCTGGGCGGGTTACTGTTCACGAGGTTGGGTGTGCTCTTGTTGGGCCAAATGGCCTGTTTCCATACTGAAGGGATTCTATGATAAAATGCAGCCTTAATACATTTTCAGTCGTACATCTCTGCTGTTGTATCTTAGCTCTCTTATAATGAATGCTGCCATTGCATTTGCTTCCTAACTACCAATTGTACCTGCACGTTAACCTGAAGACAATCCTGAACGAGGACTCTGAAGCCCCTTTGTGCTTCAGATTTCCGAAGTCTTTCCCCATTTAGAAAACAGTCTCCGCCTCTATTCTTCCTAACAAAGCGCGTTACCTCACACTTGCCTACACTGAACTCCACTTGCCAGTTCTTTGCCCACTCTCTCAGCCTGTCCAAGTCCTTCTGCAGCCTCCCCAGTTCCTCAACATGACCTGTCCCTCCACCTGTCTTTGCGTCATCTGCAACCTTAGCAACAATGCCCTTAGTTCCTTCGTCCAGCTTGTTAATGTATAATGTGAACCGTTGTGGTCCCAACACTGACCCCTGCAGAACCCCACGAGTCACTGGCTGCCATTCTGAAAAAAATTTCTTTCTCCCACTCTCTGCCTTCTGACAGTCAGCTAATCTTCTAACCATGTTCTAACCCTTCTAACCGTCTAATCTTCTAACCCTTACCCCTAATATGGGATCTTACCTTTAGCAGCGTCCTGTGTGGCACCTTGTCAAAGGCCTTCTGCAAAGCCAAATAGATCACATTCGCTGGCTCTCCCTGGTCTAACTTGCTCATTAGCTCCTCAAAGAATTCTAACAGATTTATCAGGCATGACCTCCCTTTGATGAAGCCGTACTGACTCAGCCCTGACTCAGCACCCTTCCATGTATTCCACAACCTCATTCTTAATAATGGACTCTAAAATCTTACCCGCAACTGAGATAGGCTGACGGACCTATAGTTTCCTGTCTTCTGCCTCACTTAGAAAAGGAGTGTCACGTTAGCCATTTTCCAGTCCTCTGGGACCCTCCCTGACTCCAGTGATTCCTGAAAGATCACCACCAATGGCTTCACGATCTTCTTGGCTATCTCCTTCAGAGCCACGGGGAGTAGCTTCCATCTGGCCTGGGTGATGACTCCACCTTCAGACCTTTCAGCTTCCCCAGCACCTTGTCCTTAGTGATGGCCACTGCACTCACCTCTGGTCCCCACTCTCTGGGATGCTGCTGGTGTTGTCCACCGTGAAAACTGATGCAAAGTGTCTGTTCAGTTGGTCTGTAATTTCTTTGCTCCCCACTACTTCTTCTCCAGCCTCACTTCCCAGCGATCCCTCTTGCCTCGCCCTTACTTTTCACGTCCTGAAATTTAAAAAAAAACTCTTGCAAACTTCTTTTATATTCCTACCTAGCTTACTCTTACCTTTCATCTTCTTCCCCCATGACGTTTTAAACATATTCTCTATTGGCTTTTTCAAGTCTTCCCAGTCTCTCTGGCTTCACCACATTGTATACTTTTGCTTTTCGGCCATTCCTCTCTCTTCCCTCGTCGGCTGTAGTTGCCTCATTCTCCCCTTAATAGGTGTCTTCTTGCTTGGGATGAATCTCTGCTATACCTCGCAAATGACCCCCCAGTAACTCCTGCCATTGCTCCTCCTCTGTCTTCCTAGCTAGGCTTCCCTTTCCTCTCACCTGTGACCTGCTCCTCCCTCATGCCTTTGTAGTTACGTTCACTCAGCTGGAACACCATTACATCTGATGCAAAGTTCTCCTCCTTCAACCTGCAGGGCGGGTTCTGTCAAATTCTGGTCACTCGTTCCTCCACTTTAAGCTCCCGAGTCGTCTTTCATCCTATATTGGCTGTAATAATCTCTGGCAAAACCAGCATTTATTGCACATTCCTTAATTGCCCAGAGGGAAGCGAAGAGCCAACCTCATTGCTGTGGGTTCGGAGTCACAGGTAGGCCAGAGCAGGTAAGGATGGCAGATTTCCTTCCCGAGGGGACATTAGTGAACCAGATGGGTTTTAACAGTAACAGAACAGAAAAACATACAGAACATAGAACATTCCAGCGCAGTACAGGCCCTTCGGCCCTCGATGTTGCACCGACCTGTGAAATCAATCTGAAGCCCAGCTAACCTACACTATTCCATTTTCATCCATATGTTTATCCAATTACCATTTAAGTGCCCTTAATGCTGGCGAGTCTACTACTGTATGTTCCACACGCTGAGTAAAGAAACTACCTCTGACATTTATCACCCCACAATTTAAAGCGATGTCCCCTTGTGCTAGCCATCACCATCCGAGTAAAAAGGCTCTCACTGTCCACCCTATCTAACCCTCTGATTATCTTATATGTCTCAATTAAGTCACCTCTCGACCTTCTTCTCTCTAACAAAAACAGCCTCAGTTCCCTCACCCTTTTCTCATAAGACCTTCCCTCCATACCAGGCGACATCCTGGTAAATCTCCTCTGAACCCTTTCCGATGCTTCCAAATCCTTCCTATAATGGGTGACCAGAACTGGACCCAATACTCCAAGTGCGGCCGCACCAGAGTTTTTTACAGCTGGAATATGTCCTCATGGCTCCGAAACGCAATCCCTCTCTCAATAAAAGCTAACACAACGCATGCCTTCTTAACCCTATTAAACTGGGTGGCAACTCTCAGGGATCTATGTACCTGGACATTGAGATCTCTCTGTTCATCCACACTACCAAGAATCTCACCATTGGCCCAGTACTCTGTATTCCTGTTGCTCCTTCCAAAGTGAATCACCTCACACTTGCCTGCATTAAACTCCATTTGCCACCTCTGCAGCTTATCTCTGTCCCTCTGTAACCTGCAACATCCTTCTGCACTATCCACAACTCCACCGACCTTAGTGTCACCTGCAAATTTACTAACCCATCATTCTACACCCTCATCCAGGCCACTTATAAAAACGAAAAACAGCAGTGGCCCCAAAACAGGTCCTTGCGGTACACCACTAGTAACTAAACTCCAGGATGAACATTTCCCATCAACCACCACCCTCTGTCGTCTTTCAGCTAGCCAATTTCTGATTCAAACTGCTAAATCACCCTCAATCCCATGCCTCCGTATTTTGTGTAATAGCCTACTGTGGGAACCTTATCAAACACCTTACTGAAAACCCATATACACCACATCAACTGCTTTACCCTCATCCACCTGTTTGGTCACCATCTCAAAGAACTCAATAAGGTTTGTGAGGCACTACCTACCCTTCACAAAACCGTGCTGACTATCCCTAATCAAAATATTCCTCTCTAGATTATAATAAATCCTATCTCTTATAACCTTTCCAACACTTTACCCACAACTGAAGTAAAGCTCACTGGTCTATAATTACCAGGGTTGTCTCTAACTCTCCTTCTTGAACAAGGGGACAACATTTGCTACCCTCCAGTCTTCTGGCACTATTCCTGTAGACGATGATGACATAAAGATCAAAACCAAAGGCTCTGCAATCTCCTCCCTGGCTTCCCAGAGAATCCTAGGATAAATCCCATCCAGCCCAGGGGACTTACCTATTTTCACACTTGCCAGAATTGCTAACACCTCCTCTTTGTAAGCCTCAATCCCGTCGAGTCTAGTAGCCTGCAATTCAGGCGATCTCCTTGGAGTCTTCATCCATGAAACACAAAAAAACTAACATCCATATTCCAGCGAGTGATAGGGAAGGCAAATGGAATGTTGGCCTTTATTTCAAAGGGAATGGAATATCAAAGTAGGGAGCCTTCGCTGAACCTAGACAAGGCACTCGTCAGACAAGAGTTGGAATACTGTGAACTGTTTTGCGTCCCTTATCTAAGGAAAGATAGACTAACTTTTGAGACAGTCCAGAGAACGTTCATTTGGCTGGTCCCAGCTATGGAGGGAGTGTCTTATGAGGAGAGGGTGAGTTGTTTGGGCCTGGAGTTTCGCTGAATGAGAGGCAACTTTATTGGAACTTAATCGACCGGGGAGATGCAGAAAGGTTGTTTCCCCCTTGTGGGAGAGTCTTGGAGCAGACAGCCTCATCTCAGAATGACGGGTCGCCCATTTAAGGCAGAGAGGAGGAGGGATTTGTCCTCTCAGATGGCGATGGGTCTGTGGAATTTTTAACCTCAGAGGGCTACCGAGACTGGCCCGTCCAGCATATTGAAGGCTGAGGGACAGATTTTTAATTGGTAAGGGAATCGAGGATTATGTGGAACGGGCACAACATGGAGTTAAGGATGATCAGATCAGCCATGATTTCATTGAATGGCGGAGTAGACTTGATGGGCTGAATGGCCTATTCGTGCTGCTATATATTATGGACTTGGCCTCCTTCTACTCCCCTCTCTTCTCTTTAGCTTTGCTGAACTGTATTGGTTGCTCTGTTATTAGTAAACTGTACGGGGGGGGGGGGGGGGGGGGGTTCAGAAAAGATTGACCACAGTGTTGCTGGGATTGGAGGGTTTCCGTTTTAAGGAGAGGCTGGATAGGCTAGGACTTTTCTTCCCGCAAGCACAAGGGGGTTGAGGGGTGACCTTACCGAGGTTTGTAAAACCATGAGGGGCACGGATAGGGTGAATAGCCGAGGCCTTTTCCCTGGGGTCGGGGAGTCCAGAACTAGAGGGCATGGGTTGAGGGTGAGAGGGGAAAGATATCAAAGAGACCGAAGGGGCAGCTTTTTCACGCAGAGGGTGGTGCGGGTTTGGAATGAGCTGCCAGAGGGAATGGTAGAGGCTGGTACAATTACAACACTTAAGAGGTATGGACAGATACAAGGATAGGAAGGGTTCAGAGGGATATGGGTCGAGAGTGTGGCGCTGGAAAAGCACAGCAAGTCAGGCAGCATCCAAGGAGCAGGAGAATGGATATTTCGAGCATAAACCCTTCAGCAGGAATGAGGGATATGGGACAGAGATAGGCAAATGGAACTAATTCAGTTTGGGAAATCAGGTTGGCTCTATGATTGAATAACTGTACAACTGAGTGGCTGAGTCATAGAGATGTACAGCATGGAAACAGACCCTTCTGTCCAACCCGTCCATGCCGACCAGGTATCCCAACCCAATCTAGTCCCACCTGCCAGCACCATATCCCTCCAAACTCTTCCTATTCATATACCCATCCAGATCCCTTTTAAATGTTGCAATCGTACCAGCCTCCACCACTTCCTCTGGCAGCTCATTCCATACACGTACCACCCTCTGCGTGAATGAGGTTACAAGTTGCTCCATCAAGTCACTGCTATCTCATCGCACAGTTTCTGCTCAGTTCCACAGTATCAGGGCCCACTCAACGGACTCAAAACAAATTATAAGTCCAGTAAAATGAATGCAGCAAATGAATTAAATGTTTGGAATGAATCAATACAGTCTTTCAAACCAGAAAAGGTAAATTTACATGAATAAAACATCAAGCAATAGTTTATGGACCCATAATTGATGGAATCTAATTACCCAGAGTGCAGTCGAATCGATCATGGTTCATTGAATGGAAAACAAATATTTTACTAACTCGCTGCTGGTGTTGGCTGATTCCTCTCAGTCAAGTTCCCTAAATATTCACTAACTCCACATGCCCTTTTCCCTCCCCATTACTCCCTACGTGCCCTTTCTTAAATATTGTCTCCGCGGTTTACCTCCGCCAACTGCGGCCAGCTCTCCTGAACCCGCTCCCTGGCTCCATGAGGCCCCCAGCTCCGTCCTCACGGAAGCTTCTGGAAGGCTGCCGCAGCCAATCTCAGACAGTGGCCTGGCTGAATGGCACCGTGTCGTCAAGTCGCAAAAACGTCAGGAAGTACTTCACTTCCAATTTTGGTGCTCCGAAAGAGGAGTCACAGCCATTAGGTAAACGTGAGGTGTTGCGCTTTGTGTGAGGAACCAGGGCAGGACTCAAACAGTTAATAATAGGGCACAGGGGAGGTGTTGTCGCACAAAGAGACCTAGAGGTGCAGCTACATGGTTCCTCGGAAGTGGCATCACGCGCAGACAGGATGGTGAAGAAGGTGTTAGGCATGCTTGCCTTCATTAGTCAGAGCACTGAGTACAGGAGTTGAGACATCATGTTATGACTATTCAAGATATTGGTGAGGCCACATTTGGAGGACTGCGTTCAGTTAGAATTAAGATCCCTACATTGTGGAAACAGGCCCTTCGGCCCAACAAGTCCACCCCGACCCTCTGAAGAGTAACCCATTCCCCCTACCCTATATTCACCCCAGACTAATACATCTCTGCTACAGCAAGGATGTTATTAAACTGGAGAGAGTGCAGAAAAGATTTCCAAGGACGTTACCGAGACTGGAGGATTTAAATTATATGGAGAGGCTGGGAATTTTTCCCTGGAGCATATGAGGTTGAGGGGGGTGACCTTATTGGTGTTGATAAAATCATGAGGGGCGTAGATTACATGAATAGCTTTTCCCCCGGGGTAAGGGAGTCCAAAAGTAGAGGGCGTAGGTTTACGGTGAGAGGGGAAAGATTTAACAGGGACCTGAGGGGCAACCTTTTTCACACACAGGGTGGTGCATGTATGGGATGAGCTGTCAGAGGGGGTAGTGGAGGTGGGTACAATTACAACATTTAAAAGGCATCTGGATGGGTATATGAGTGGGAAGGGTTTGGAGGGCTTCGTGACAAACACAGGCGAATGAGACTAGTTCAGTTTAGGAAACCTGGTCAGCGTGGATACATTGGACCCAAAGGCTCTGTTTCTGTGCTGTATGACAGTACAATCCTATGACTCTGTATCATGTAAGAAACCATGGGGACGAGTTCGCTCAGTTGGCTGGATTGGAACGACACAGAATCAACCCAACAGCACAGATGAATCACAATACCTGTACATTTTATGGTCTCCTCACCTCACTGTCGAGTAGTCATCCCGACAATGTGCACATAACTAATTGTCTCTCTCTGAGGAGGCCAGATGTTTGCGAGTGGCATCAATTTCCATACACACACAGCTAAAAGATTAAGTTACTTGTTAAAGTGAAGAAGTGCTTTGGACAAAATCATTGACCTTTGACCAGGGTTGCTCTTGGGTGCTCTTCCAGGGCACTGCTGACTGCAACTGGTGTCGAGTCAGCACGGCTTCCTGAAGGAGAAATGGGCCTCAGAAACACATTACTTGAGGAGGACACATAAGGGGGGGAACCAGTCGATATAATATATCTGGGTTCATAGTTGGTTCATAAGATAGCACACATTAGCTCCTTAATAACGTTAGAGCCCATTGTGTAGGAGGGAGCATATTAGCATGGATACGGGATTAGTTAACCCATAGAAAGAAGAGAGTTTGGAAAAAGGGGGTATTTTCAGGATGGCAATCTGTGGAGTTCCACAGGGAACAGTGCCGAGTCCACAATTATTTGCAACATATATCAATGACTCGTTTAAAAACAGAAAGTGCTGGAGGAAGCACACCATCAGTGGAGAGAGAAGCAGGGCTAGGCTTGATTGGTGTGTGGGTTGTTTTGCTCAGGAAGAGGGGCAGCCCAGGTGTAGTCCCAGTAATCTCTCTATTCCGTAACCAGGGAATGTCTCTCAATTCAACTTCCTGTTGTTCCTTAGATCGGAATCCTGGCCTCTAGCCCTTCCAAACATGCTCAATTGAAACACTTTCCTGTTGATACATCTCATTACCCTCGAGAATGCGGGTGCGAGGAGAGATTGGCGCAACGAGGTCTGGATTTCCACGGAGAGGGAAAGGTTAAGAGGAGATTTGATTGAGTTTTCCCAACCTGGGTAGAGGGCGTAGGAAGAAACTGTTCCGACTCAGTAATCAGTTGAGAAACAGAGGGTGCACTATTGAAGTGCTGTGTGGAAGAAGCCAATGCAAGATGAGGAAGAAACCTTTCTCACCCAGTGAGTATGTGAGGTGCACACCACGATTATTTGCAACATGTATTCATGGCTTGTCTAAGGAAAGTGAATGTGCTGAAGCTATGTTTGTGGATGACACAGAAATAGGTGGGAAGTCAAATGGTGAGATTGATGTAAACAGTCTGCAGTGGGGTAGGGACAGCTTGAAGAAAAACTCGGCAGATGGATCATAATGTGAGGTTATGCAGTGTGGTGGAGGGAGGTTCAGTTGTGGCACTCAGGAGGAGTATCAGATGATTATTTAAATCGAAACGTGATGCAGGGTTATGATGCAAGAAGCACCAGAATGGCTCTTCAGCTAAAATGCTCTGAGAGCTAGCACGGATAACAGTGGGCTGAATGGTATTGTTCCACACTGTTAGCAATTCTGTGACTCCATGATTAGATTAGATTAGATTGCATTACAGTGTGGAAACAGGCCCTTCGGCCCAACAAGTCCACACCGACCCGCCGAAGCACAATCCACCCATACCCCTACATTTACCCCTTCACATAACACTACGGGCAATTTAGCATGGCCAATTCACCCTAACCTGCACATCTTTGGACTGTGGGAGGAAACCGGAGCACCTGGAGGAAACCCACGCAGACACGGGGAGAATGTGCAAACTCCACACAGTCAGTCGCCTGAGGCGGGAATTGAACCCGGGTCTCTGGCGCTGTGAGGCAGCAGTGCTAACCACTGTGCCACCGTGCCGCCCACATGATCTGATCGCCCACTGGTGCATGCGTCTCCAACGTAAGGAGTCACCGGGATTTCAGCCTCCTCCCCCGCCCCCCCCACCCAATTCCCCGGTGATGAGAGGAAGGGTTAACGTGAACTCTCTTCACTTTCTCTTCAGGGGAACATACTGCTTGCAGCAGAGACAGAGTTTGACCAGCAGCACTGGCTCGAGATGCTGCAGGAGTCTGGGAAGGTGTAAGTACCACAGACCGCTCACTGCAAACCGGGGCCGGGGGTTGGTGGGAGGGGGGCGGTTATCAGATCCAGACAGACCCGCCACAAAAGGGACAGGAAGGCCAGAGTGCTGGGATATGGGGCGACTGTGGCCTCAGTCTGACTCCCCGTGTTCCTCACTGCAGGCAGAAACACAACAGGCTGCTGTACACCTCACTGACAGCATCAAACTCCCGGAGTGTCGGCACTGTATTCCATCGATTGCAGCAATTAGACTGGCCGTGGAGAGATCTCAGTCTGGGTGTGTTGGAGAGCGGCCAGTCGCACTGAAGGATCCTTCGATTCTCAGTGAACCGACCGTTTTAGTTTTTGATTGTTTCACCCACGGGTTGTGGGCATCTCTGGCGAGGCCCAGCTTTTGCTGCCCACCCCTAACTACCCAGAAGGCAGTTAACATTCAGTCACAATGCTGTGGCCCTGGAGTAGGCCGAAACGGGCAGCGCGGTGGGTCAGTGGTTAGCCCTGCTGCCTCACAGCGCCAGGGACCCAGGTTCGATTCCAGCCTCGGGCGACTGTCTGTGTGGAGTTTGCACATTCTTCCCCGTGTCTGTGAAATTCCTCCCTTTGAAGCTGTTAGCAAGCTGCATGGCCTCTTCCCCCACAATTGGACACTCAGTTCTGGATTTGAATTCCAGTTTTACACAGCAGAATGGCAACTTAGGTCCCCACAGTGTTCCCTGGGCCCCTCGGTTTACACTGCAGTGATAATACTGAGAGGCCATTGCCTTCAGTCCATGCTGTTGTACTGACCTTTCCCCTCTCTCTCTCTCTCTCTCTCTGTGTCTCTGTCTGTCCACAGAACCTGGCAGAATGCCCAGCTCGGGGAGGCGATGATCGGCAGCCTGGAGGCCCAAGGCCTACAACTGGCCAAGGAGAAGCAGGAGTACTTAGGTCAGCTCTCAGTCGGGATCCCAGCTGCCTTGTGGGTCATGGAATTAGAGAATCCCTACAGTGTGGAAACAGGCCCATCAGTCCAACAAGTCTACACCGACCCTCGGAAGAGTAACCCACCCAGACCCATTCCCCAACTACTCTACATTTACCTCTGACTAATGCATCTAACTTATACACTCTTGAACACTGTATGCAATTAGGCATGGCCAATTCACCCTAACCTGCACATCTTTGGACAGTGGGAGAAAACCGGAGCACCTGGAAGAGACCCACCCAGACATGGGAGAGAATGTGCAAACTCCACATAGACAGTTGCCTGAGGCTGGGATCGAACCCAGGTCCCTGGCGTTGCAAGGCAGCTGTGCTAACCACTGAGCCACTGTGCCCCCCCCTCCCCCAGTTTACTGATGATCAAGAATAGACTGGTGGGGCATGGGTTGCCTTGGTAAGGCCTTTTGAAGTTTGATGTTGACGGCACAGAAACTGGCCACTTGGCCCATCGTGTTCATGCTGGTCAACGAAGATTCTACTCTGGGCCATTTTCCACCTTTGGAATGCTCGCTGTATTCAGGCAATGAATCTGAGGGACGGTGAGCAACCAGCCTCATTCCAGGAACCCTGCAGGAGCTACGAGGTGTCGAATCTCACTGTGGGGTCAGCCGAGTCGGGAATACAGGCCTCACTGCCTGTCCCCCACTTTCCCCATGCTGTCAGACAAATCGGGAAGCCCGGGAATGGGAGCGGAAATCCCAGAATGTGGTCCTGTCCGCCACGTTCGGAATTCCCCGGCGTCTCGCTTGCTCTGTAAAAATGCTAGCCGAGACTCTGTTGATGGGACTGTGCAGCTAATGGGTTGGCTTTCTGGATAATGGATACTAATTCATTAATGAGTTGTAATGCGGATTCGGATTTTTTTTTTCCCAGACAAATTGATGGAGGAGACAGAAGAGCTTTGTCTGCAGAGAGAACAGAAGGCGGTAAGTGTAGCTAAGATGGCCGAGTTGCCCAAAGGGGCCCGTATAACCGTCAACTCATATACTGGCCCCTTGGCAATGCCAGTATTCAGCCCCTCTTTCACCGTTGTTACTCTCCTTTTCTTTACCTCTCCACCTTTACTTCCCTAACCTCTTTTCGAATAGTCAGTTTGGTGGGGCAGAACTTGAGCATTGCTGAGAAAAGATGGAAGGGTAATTTAAATTCCCAAGCCAGACATTTTGTCTCTGAATTCAGCAGAGCCTGCTGTTAACCGAAAAATCAGCATGTTGTGGATGCCTTCTCCATGGCTACAGCCCACCTGCCAACCAATCTGCACTGTCCCCAAAAGGGTTGTTTGTTTCTCCGTGAATTGGCATTCTTGTGAATTGTCCTGATGAGTGCAAGAGGGCAAAAATGTGTTTTGTTTCCACAGTGATTTATTTTTATTTGCTCGCAGGATCTGGGCATCGCTGGCTGAGCTGGCATTTATAGCCCAGAAGGTAGTTAGGAGTTGACCACATTGCTGTAATGTGTAGGCCGCACCAGGTAACAACAGCAGATTTCCTTCCGTACAGGACCACACGTAACAATCGACAATTGTTACGCCCGCCACTTTGTTTTCAGAATAAATAGAGTTTTTTTTTAAAGATTAGATTACCCACGGTGTGGAAACAGGCCCTTCGGCCCAACAAGTCCACACCGACCCGCCGAAGCGCAACCCACCCATACCCCTACACCTAACACTAAGGGCAATTTAGCATGGCCAATTCACCCTAACCTGCACATCTTTGGACTGTGGGAGGAAACCGGAGCACCCGGAGGAAACCCACGCAGACACGGGGAGAATGTACAAACTCTACACAGTCAGTCGCCTGAGGCGGGAATTGAACCTGGGACCCTGGTGCTGTGAGGTAGCAGTGCTAACCACTGTGCCACCGTGCCGCCTCGAAACATAATTTTAAAAACATAATTCACATTTCACCACCTGCCCATCCAGCCCATGCCCCCAAAACATCGGCCTGGGGCTGGAGATGACAAGATCAGTCACACAGTCAGCTCCCTGACCCTCTCACTCAGTCTGAGTTTGAGTTCACCGTGCCAATTGTCCATTTTCTGACAATCGGGTGGCAGGAGAAGGTGAGTTATTTTTTGGGTAACGGGTATGTTTTTCTATTCCTCAGCAGGTGGGTGAAAGGAATGGGGTGGAAGTGCTGTGGGGGGATCTGATGTCGGTGCACCATTTTAATCACATTGAGTTTTGAGAAGGTTAATAGCTTAGGTTAAGGTTCTGGATGAGGCGTGATTCGGAGGCTCACTGATGATGTTACCGCGCATGGTGACGAAACGTCTGAAAACGGACCTTCCAGCTCAGTGAGCAAACCTACATCCATTTTAATCTCGTTGCAGGAGCTGGAACGGCTGAATCAGGTCCTGGAGGTGGAAAAGAACAGGATTGAGGAGATGGTCCAGGACTTGAAATCAGAGCAGGAACAGATAAAGAGGTAAAATGTCGGGGGGGGGGGGGGGGGGGGGAAGGAGGGAGTGCAGAAGGCATGGACAGTTAGTCAGTTAGCCCGAGGAGCAGCATCAGCATCACTGGGGGAAGGGCAGAGGGAGAGGGTAGGGAGCGTGTGGGGGAGGGGGTTGAGGGTGGGGTGGGCATTTGGTGCCAGGGAATGGGGCAGGGGGGAGAGAGAGGGCTATATGGGGAAGGGTGCAGAAGAGGAGATGGTGGAGGGGGATGGGGTCAGGCTAAAGGCGTGGATCCTCCCTGACCTGTTGGATAATTCTTGACCCTCAGTCCAACCTGTAGCTGATCAACCCTTGTGTTGATAGAAAATGTTCCAAAAGATGGTTTCTTCCACTCTCCTGTGGATTATCCCGGAACGTCTTTCAATCCTGGCTATCCAGACCGTTTCCCGCGGTTGCCCCAGTTTGAGGTTTGTAGGCCTCTCTGTCATAGCTGAGAGATCTGGAGCCTCTTGGAGAGAGGGAGCAGCTCACAACTCACTCAGAATGGACTCAGAGCTTGTGAACCCTCCAGTGTCAGCCTGTGACCCCATTGGGGGGGCAAACCTCTGGCCTGGGTCAATCCTGCAAGTGGGTGTTCACCCCGTTTCCCCCCCCCCCCCCCTTTCTGGATAAACCATCCAGACCCCTCACTGTGCCCTTGGTTGCCACTGCAGGGAGTCAGTCAGCCCCTGGATGGTGTCAGGAGCAGCTTTGGGCCTTGCTGCAAATTAGCATGGCCCTTGTTCTGTTCATTCCGATTGGTCAGGGTTGGGGAGAAGTGCTAGTATTGTTAGAAGGGCCTGGTCCTTCTCAGCCTCCATTTCCCTACCCATTTGGACTTCTTGCTTCAGCCTTTACACTCTGGCCTCTTCTTCCCGACCGTGGGAACGCAACCCCACGTTTTTGACCAATCCCGAGGCTGCATCCATTGGGATGGGGTGGGGAGAGCTGGAAGGATAACCAATCAGTAAGCTGTACCCTCTGACCTTTCGTGCCCTTCCTGTGCCCTCCTACCTCCAGTTGGCATCAAGACCTGCCTTCACCCATTCTCCTTATCATTGCTTTAAACTGATAGATGTCAGAGGTAGTGTCTTTACTCAGAGAGTAGTAGGGGTGTGGAATGCCCTGCCTGCAACAGTGGGAGACTCGCCAAGTGTTAAGGACATTTAAATGGTCATTGGATAAACATATGGACAAGAGTGGAATTGTTATGGGCTAGGCCAGACCACTGAGAACATTCTTAAACAGGCAGCCCCAGACCAGAACTTTGCAATTTGTTTTGGTAAGTGCACGGTGAAAATTACCCAGATTAAGATAGATTAGATTAGATTACTTACAGTGTGGAAACAGGCCCTTCGGCCCAACAAGTCCACACCGCCCCGCCGAAGCGCAACCCACCCATACCCCTACATCTACCCCTTACCTAACACTACGGGCAATTTAGCATGGCCAATTCACCTGACCTGCACATCTTTGGATTGTGGGAGGAAACCGGAGCACCCGGAGGAAACCCACGCAGACACGGGGAGAATGTGCAAACTCCACACAGTCAGTCGCCTGAGGCGGGAATTGAACCCAGGTCTCTGGCAGCAGTGCTAACCACTGTGCCACCGTGCCGCCCTGGGTTGACGACTAGATTTTAAAACAGGCAAAAATTTATTCACAAGGTTATGCAAGGAAATACAAAGAACAGAATAAAGAACCCCTACAGAACTCAGTCTACCCAAACTAGACTTCATTATGCTGTTCTGAATACACGCAACCGTCCCAAAAAGCAAACTCCCTTTAAAACCCACTATAAATGGAACACATGCTTACAGGTTGAAGTTGAAGGGCAGAAAGAGACAGAGAGAAAGAGTTTCCACACAGCTCCCTGTTGAACTCCTCAGTTCAAGACTGAACTGAACTGCACAGCTCAGCTCGAGTTGACCACTCCCCTCTCTTTATACAGGTCACTTCTGAAACATGACCACTTTGGCCTGAAGTCTCATCTGTTTACATATAAACAAAAGGCCTCTCAAATTCCTTTCCATGTCCGCACCAAACCAGACTGATCGGAGCCCGGCCCGGTTTATTACCCCTCTGAAAGAAATCCAGGACAGAGTCTCCTTGAGCCAAGGAACAGCTTATAGGAAAGAAGGGACAAGATTTGTGACAGAATAGTGTAGGTTAGATGGGCTTCAGATTGGTTCCACAGGTTGGTGCAACATCGAGGGCCTGTACTGACTGGAATGATCTATGTTCTATGCTGAATTCATGGTTTTCAAATTTTTCAAATTTCCCATATTTTTCAAATACCTCCCTTTTGAAAGCTCCCACCATCTTGGTGAAATTTCTGCCTCCCTCTAACCCCAGACTCCCTTTGCCCATCAGTTAGGAGATATCTTGCTGCTATTATATAGGGCTGTTGGTGAGACCGCACTCTGGAGTATTGTGTGTGCAGTTTTGATCTCCTTATCTGAGGAAGACGTTCTGGTGATGGAGGGAGCTGAAAGATGTGTTGCTGGAAAAGCGCAGTAGGCCAGGCAGCATCCAAGGAGCAGGAGAATCGACGTTTCGGGCATAAGCCCTTCTTCAGGAATGGGGAGGGTGTGCCAAGCAGGCTAAGATAAAAGGTAGGGAGGAGGGACTTGGGGGAGGGACGTTGGGAATGCGATCGGTGGAAGGTGGTTAAGGTGAGGATGATAGGCCGGAGAGGGGGTGGGGGTGGAGAGGTCAGGAAGAAGATTGCAGGTCAAGAAGGTGGTGCTGAGTCCGAGGGTTGGGACTGAGATAAGGTGGGGGGAGGGGAAATGAGGAAACTGGAGAAATCTACATTCATCCCTTTTGGTTGGAGGGTTCCTAGACGGAAGATGAGGCGCTCTTCCTCCAGGCGTCGTGTTGCCATGGTCTGGCGATGGAGGAGTCCAAGGACCTGCATGTCCTTGGTGGAGTGGGAGGGGGAGTTGAAGTATTGAGCCACGGGGTGGTTGGGTTGGTTGGTCCGGGTGTCCCAGAGGTGTTCTCTGAAACGTTCCGCAAGTAGGCGGCCTGTCTCCCCAATATAGAGGAGGCCATATCGGGTGCAGCGGATGCAGTAAATGAAGTGTGGGGAGGTGCAGGTGAATTTGTGGCAGATATGGAAGGATCCCTTGGGGCCTTGGAGGGAAGTAAGGGGGGAGGTGTGAGCGCAAGTTTTGCATTTCTTGCGGTTGCAGGGGAAGGTGCCGGGAGTGGAGGTTGGGTTGGTGGGGGGTGTGGACCTGACGAGGGAGTCACGGAGGGAGTGGTCTTTCCAGAACGCTGATAGGGGAGGGGAGGGAAAGATATCCTTGGTGGTGGGGTCCGTTTGGAGGAGGTGGAAATAACGAAGGATGATACGATGTATCTGGAAGTTGGTGGGGTTCTGTCCTGGTGGCGGTTGGAGGGGCGGGGTTCAAGGGTGGAGGATCGGGAAGTGGAGGAGATGCAGTGGAGAGCATCGTCAACCACGTCTGAGGGGAAATTGCGGTCCTTGAAGAAGGAGGCCATCTGGGTGGTACGGTTTTGGAACTGGTCCTCCTGGGAGCAGATGCGACGGAGGCAAAGGAATTGGGAATATGGGACGGCGTTTTTACAGGGGGCAGGGTGGGAGGAGGTGTAGTCTAGGTAGCTGTGGGAGTTGTTCGATTTATAGTAAATGTCTGTGTTGATTCGGTCGCCCGAGATAGAAATAGAGAGGTATAGGAAGGGGAGGGAGGAGTTTGAGATGGTCCAGGTGAATTTGAGGTCGGGGTGGAAGGTGTTGGTAAAGTGGATGAACTGTTCAACCTCCTTGTGGGAGCACGAGGCAGCGCCGATACAGTCATCGATGTAGCAGAGGAAAAGGTGAGGGGTGGGGCCAGTGTAGGTGCAGAAGGTCGACTGTTCCACATATCCTAGGAAGAGGCAGGCATAGCTGGGGCCCATGTGGGTGCCCATGGCTACTCCTTTGGTTTGGAGGAAGTGGGAGGATTGGAAAGAGAAGTTGTTCAGGGTGAGGACCAGTTCAGTCAGTCGAAGGAGGGTGTCAGTGGAAGGGTACTGGTTGGTACGGTGGGAAAGGAAGAAGCGGAGGGCTTTGAATCCTTCCTGATGGGGGATGGAGGTGTACAGGGACTGGATGTCCATGGTGAAGATAAGGCGTTGGGGACTGGGGAAGTGAAAATCATGGAGGAGATGGAGGGTGTGGGTGGTGTCCCGAACGTAGGTGGGGAGTTCTTGGACTAAGGGGGACAGGACCGTGTCGAGGTATGCAGAGATGAGTTCGGTGGGGCAGGAGCAGGCTGAGACAATGGATCGGCCGGGGCAGTCAGGTTTGTGGATTTTGGGCAGGAGGTAGAAACGGGTGGTGCGGGGTTGTGGGACTATGAGGTTGGAGGCAATGGATGGGAGATCCCCTGAGGTGATGAGGTTATGGATGGTCTGGGAGATGATGGTTTGGTGGTGGGAGGTGGGGTCATGGTCAAGGGGGCAGTAGGAGGAGGTGTCCGTGAGCTGGCGTTTAGCCTCAGCGGTGTAAAGGTCGGTGCGCCAAACTACCGCGCCTCCCTTGTCTGCTGGTTTGATGGTGAAGTTGGGGTTGGAACGGAGGGAGTGGAGGGCTGCGCGTTGTGAGAGTGAGAGGTTGGAGTGGGTGAGAGGGGTGGAGAGGTTGAGGCGGTTAATGTCGTGGCGGCAGTTGGCTATGAAGAGATCGAGGGCAGGTAAGAGGCCAGCACGGGGTGTCCAGGTGGATAGGGTGTGTTGGAGGCAGGAGAAGGGGATGTCAGAGGGTGGGTGAGAGTCTAAGTTGAAGAAGTAGGCACGGAGGCGAAGGCATCAGAAGAATTATTCGATGTCTCGCCGCATGTTGAACTCATTAATCCGAGAGCGTAGGGGAATGAAGGTGAGGCCTCTGCTGAGGACTGATCGTTCATCCTCAGAGAGAGGTAGTTCTGGAAGGATGGTGAAAACACGGCAGGGCTGGGAGCTGGGATCTGGTGCGGGGCTGGAGCTAGGAGTCGGGGCAGAGTTAGGCATGTGGGTGGAGTTAGGCATGGGGGCAGAGTTGGGCATGGGGGCAGAGTTGGGCATGGGGGCAGAGTTGGGCGTGGGGGCAGAGTTGGGTGTGGGGGCAGAGTTGGGCATGGGGGCAGAGTTGGGCGTGGGGCCGCACCTCCACACACATCATTTACTGCATCCGCTGCACCCGATGTGGCCTCCTCTATATTGGGGAGACAGGCCGCCTACTTGCGGAACGTTTCAGAGAACACCTCTGGGACACCCAGACCAACCAACCCAACCACCCCGTGGCTGAACACTTTAACTCCCCCTCCCACTCCACCAAGGACATGCAGGTCCTTGGACTCCTCCATCGCCAGACTATGGCAACACGACGGTTGGAGGAAGAGCGCCTCATCTTCCGCCTGGGAACCCTCCAACCACACGGGATGAACTCAGATTTCTCCAGTTTCCTCATTTCCCCTCCCCCCACCTTGTCTCAGTCCCAACCCTCAGACTCAGCACCACCTTCCTAACCTGCAATCTTCTTCCTGACCTCTCCGCCCCCACCCCCACTCCGACCTATCACCCTCACCTTAACCTCCTTCCACCTATCGCATTCCCAACGCCCCTCCCCCAAGTCCCTCCTCCCTACCTTTTATTTTAGCCTGCTTGGCACACCCTCCTCATTCCTGAAGAAGGGCTGATGCCCGAAACGTCGATTCTCCTGCTCCTTGGATGCTGCCTGACCCTGCTGCGCTTTTCCAGCACCACATTTTTCAGCTCCGAACTCCAGCATCTGCAGTCCTCACTTTCTCCTGGTGATGGAGGGAGTGTACCAAGCGTTTATCCTGGCGTGGCAGGACTGATGTATGAAAAGATGCTGGATTGGTTCGTGCTCTCTTCACTGGAGTTTAGAACAATGGGGAGGAATCTCATAGAAACCTATAAAATTCTAACGGGAAGGATATTCCTGAAGGCTAGGAGTTCAGAACCAGGGGTGACAGTTCAAGGATACGGGCTTAGCCTGTTTCGGATTGAGATTTTGTCACCCAGAGAGTGGTGAGTCTGTGTGATTCTCTGCCACAGAAAGCAGATCAGGCAAAAACTTGGAATGTTTTCAAGAAGGTGTTAGATCTCGCTCTTAGGGCTAAAGGGATCAAAGGGTATGGGGGAGAAAGCGGGAACAGGAATTGGATGATCGGCCCTGATCAGATTGGATGGTGTAGTAGGTATGAAAGGCTGAGTGGCCTATTCCTTCCTCCTACATTTCATGTTTCTCAGGGCAGTTGTGCTCTCAGCTGACTGGGCGCTAAAGTTCAGAATTATTTCTCTAAACTACTCCATTCTCTCTCCCTCTCTCTCTGTCTCACTTTTTCTCTATGTCTCTGTCTCACTCTCACACTCTCCCTCTCTCTCTCTCTCTCTCTCTCTCTCTCTCTCTCCTCCACTTCCCTATCACTCGCTCTCTCTCTCTGTCTCACACGCTTGCTCTCAATCTCACAGACTCTCTCTGTCTCAATCTTATACTCTCCCTCTCACACTCCCTCCCTCTGTCGCATTCTCACACTCTCCCTCTCTCGCCCCTTTTTCCCTCTGTCCCACACACTCTCCCTCTCCTTCTCTCTCACACTCTATCCCCTTTTCTGTGTCAATCTCAGTCTCTCTCTCACTCACACACACACCCTCTTTCTCTCTCTCCCTCTCACACACACTCTCTCTCCCCCTCTCTATCCGTCTCTCTCACACACATTCTCTTGCCCCCAACCCCTCTGTCTCTCTCTGTCAAACACTCTCTTCCTCTCTCTCATACACACACACTCTGTGCCCCTCTCTCACACACACTTTCCCTCTCTATGTCTCAATCTCCCTCTCTGTCTGTTTCTTTCTAAAACCTGTCCGCATTATTCTTTCTTTGACTTGGTGTCAGTGTTTCCCCAATGGCCCCAACCGAAACACAGCTCATCCGATCATACTTTCACTTACCTTCCTGTGAGATCTTACTGTGCAGAAATTAGCTGTCACCATTCCCCATATTACTTTCCAATAAGGAGTGGGAGTAGGCCACTCTGCCCCCAAGCCTGCTCCACCATTTAATAAGATGACGGCTGATCTCTTTGAATTCAGTTTTCCTATCTCCAACACCTCACCTGAAAAAGTATTCAGGGGTCCCGTCTCCACCTCTTCTGAGGTAGAGCAGCCCAAACACCTCACGACTTCCTGAGTAAAAACATTCTCTTCAACTCCATCCCACTGTGGGCGAGCCCGAATTTCAAGCCAATCCCTCCCGAGTTCTGGGCTGACCCATAAGAGGAAAGATCTTTCCCAGGTCCATCTCAAGAAGACCAATCAGGATCGTCCACACTTCAGTCGGGTCTTTGTGTCCTAGGTACCTACAAGACAGTATAAAGGTCCTTCGGCCCATCATGTCTGTGCCAGCCAGAAACACCCACCGATCTCTTCTAATCCCACTTTCAACACTTGACCTATGACCTTGTAGGCCTTGACATAGAACATAGAACATAGAACAATACAGCGCAGTACAGGCCCTTCGGCCCTCGATGTTGCGCCGATCAAAGCCCACCTAACCTACACTAACCCACTATCCTCCATATACCTATCCAATGCCCGCTTAAATACCCATAAAGAGGGAGAGTCCACCACTGCTACTGGCAGGGCATTCCATGATCTTACGACTCGCTGAGTGAAGAACCTACCCCTAACATCAGTCCTATATCTACCCCCCCTTAATTTAAAGCTATGCCCCCTTGTAATAGCTGACTCCATACGCGGAAAAAGGTTCTCACTGTCAACCCTATCTAACCCCCTAATCATCTTGTACACCTCTATCAAATCACCCCTAAACCTTCTTTTCTCCAAAGAAAACAACCCCAAGTGCCTCAGCCTTTCCTCATAGGATCTTCCTACCATACCAGGCAACATCCTGGTAAACTTCCTCTGCACCCGTTCCAGTGCCTCCACATCCTTCCTATAGTATGGTGACCAAAACTGCACACAATATTCCAGAAGCGGCCGCACCAGAGTCTTATACAACTGCAGCATGACCTCAGGACTCCGGAACTCAATTCCTCTACCAATAAAAGCCAATAAAACATCACGAGTGCTAAATACTTCTTCAATGTCCTGAGGGCTTCTGCTTCTAATGCTGTCACAGGCAGTGCGTTCCAGATTGCGACCACCCTCTGGGTGAAAAGGATTCCCCCCCTCCCCATCCCCTCTAAACCTTCTCCCCCTTACCTTAAATCTATGCCCCTGGTCACTCATCCCTTCGTCAAGGGGAAGAGTCTCTTCCTGTTTGAAATAACTCCAGAAAGCCAGTGTCTGTCAACAAGTCGCCCTTTACTGACACACGAGCAGTCTATACCTTCAGTTCTGCCTCACTCAGAGTCAGCTCTCTCTCATGAACTGTCAGTATCTCTGACTGTCAGCCCAGGCTCCTGGATTGGACCAGATTAACAGGCCCAGCCCGGGGAACCCATACTCTGTGAGGCTGACCTCATTTCAATCACGACATCGTCTGCGCCCCTTATAATCAGATACACCTCGGTCATGTCCCCTTCTCAGTCTCAATCTCACACACTCTCACTGTCTCAATCTCATACTCTCCCTCTCTCACACCTCCCCCCCCCCCCCCCCACCCCCGCCCCACCCCACCCCAGTCTGTCCGATCTCTCTCTTCAGAACGAAAAGCCATCCCCTCTGTCTTCGAGCGGAAACAAGCCCATTTGTGACCAAACCTCCTCCGTGAGATAACCCCCTCGTTCCCGGTATGAATCTCCTCCTGTGTCGTCGTCACCCTTGGCTAAATAAGGAGGCCGGTACTCCGCCCGCCTCAACAGGGAGGAAGTGAGGACTGGAGATCAGAGTCGAGAGTGCGTGGTGCTGGAAAAGCACAGCAGGTCAGGCAGCATCAGGAATACCCGATGAAGGTCTCCTGCCTGAAACGTCGATTCTCCTGCCCCTCGGATGCTGCCCGACCTGCTGTGCTTTTCCAGCCGCACTACAACAGGGAGGAAGGGGGCACGCCCGGGATTTCTCAAAGGCTTTTGGGGGGGGGGGAGCTTGCGTGAGGGCGGCCTGGGGGTTTGCCGCCCGGCGCTGACTTGGCTGTTGCCCGTTTCAGGGAGCTGGAGGCGACGGTCAGCTCGCTGACAGCGGTGGAAGAGGAGAAGAAGCAGCTTCACCATCTCTCAGAGTCCCTGCAGACCAACCTGGAGGTGAGACTTGGGAAGGGGGGGGGGGGGGGGGGGGGGGGGGTCTGCCTACTGTCTCACTTCAGGGGCTCATCCTCTTTTGTGGGAGTGGGGGGGGGGGAGAGAGAGAGGGAAGGGGGAGTTTTCCTCACTTGGCCGACTCTGCTGGTTTCTCTCCCCCCCCCCCCCGGCCCAGGCGCTGTCTCACGAGAAGCAGAGGACCTTGGACAGACTGAAGGACAGCGAGCACCAAGCTCAGGAACTGAGCAGCCAGAACGAACACCTCTGCCAGTCCAGCGGAAACCTGAGGACCATCCTCCAGCAGATCGAGGAGGAGATGAGGAAGCTGCAGGACGAGAAACAGCTGGCTGAGGAGAGGTGAGGAATACAGGGAGGGGGGGGGTGGGCGGTGCTGGGGCTTTTCCAAGTGGGAATGGCAATGGCTCTCTGTCTCTCCCCCCCCCCCCTCCCACTTCGCACAACACGCCCAGGAACTCCCCCAGCCATTCAAACCCCCTCCCTGCCCCGTTTCCTCAGACATTCTCGATAGTCCGGGCAACACATTTTCTCTCCCGTTGAATCACGCGGGGGGGGGGGGGGTGTGTGGGAAGGACGCTTTGCTGCGTTAAGGATGCTATACAAATACACCCCGTTTTTGTTGCTGCTCTGACTAGGCCCTGGCGCTCAGGAACTGAATTTGCCGCACTCCAGGAGTGAGTCCAAACCGGCAAAGTGCCCGTTGGTTTGTTACCTCCCTTCAAGGACTCCCTCGGCCGTCGAGCGTTCCGGCACGCCCTGAGGTGCGACGCGAAGGCGCTATATCAATGCACGTGCCTGCCTTCCTCTTTCCCCCCCACACTCCCCCCCCAACCCTTGCAGGCTACAAGAGAACGAAAAGAGAGCCTGTGCCCTGCAGGAGGAGCGCGAGTTTTATTCCACCCAGTCCCAGGAGCTGCAGGCCTCCCTCTCGGAGCTGACAGCGGAGAAGCAGAAGACCGAGAGCGAGCTGAAGGTGAGAGTACGCTGCTGGGTGGGTCAGTCAGACCCAGGCGTTCGGGTTGGGGGGAGTAGTTACAGGGTGGGGGGAGTCAAAGTGCTGGGCTCTCAGGCTGGTTTGACAGCAGGACGCTGCACTGAAATGGCAAACACTTGGGAGACCACCCAGTCTGTCTACCCTCAGTCCCACCCAGTCTGTCTACCCTCAGTCCCACCCAGTCTACCCTCAGTCCCACCCAGTCTGTCTACCCTCAGTCCCACCCAGTCTACCCTCAGTCCCACTCGGTCTGTCTACCCTCAGTCCCACCCAGTCTGTCTACCCTCAGTCCCACCCAGTCTACCCTCAGTCCCACCCAGTCTACCCTCAGTCCCACCCAGTCTGTCTACCCTCAGTCCCACCCAGTCTACCCTCAGTCCCGCCCAGTCTGTCTACCCTCAGTCGCACCCAGTCTGTCTACCCTCAGTCGCACCCAGTCTGTCTACCCTCAGTCCCACCCAGTCTGTCTACCCTCAGTCCCACCCAGTCTGTCTACCCTCAGTCCCACCCAGTCTGTCTACCCTCAGTCGCACCCAGTCTGTCTACCCTCAGTCCCACCCAGTCTGTCTACCCTCAGTCCCACCCAGTCTGTCTACCCTCAGTCCCACCCAGTCTGTCTACCCTCAGTCCCACCCAGTCTACCCTCAGTCCCACCCAGTCTGTCTACCCTCAGTCCCGCCCAGTCTGTCTACCCTCAGTCGCACCCAGTCTACCCTCAGTCCCGCCCAGTCTGTCTACCCTCAGTCCCACCCAGTCTGTCTACCCTCAGTCCCACCCAGTCTGTCTACCCTCAGTCCCACCCAGTCTACCCTCAGTCCCGCCCAGTCTGTCTACCCTCAGTCCCACCCAGTCTGTCTACCCTCAGTCCCACCCAGTCTACCCTCAGTCCCACCCAGTCTGTCTACCCTCAGTCCCGCCCAGTCTGTCTACCCTCAGTCGCACCCAGTCTGTCTACCCTCAGTCGCACCCAGTCTGTCTACCCTCAGTCCCACCCAGTCTGTCTACCCTCAGTCGCACCCAGTCTGTCTACCCTCAGTCCCACCCAGTCTGTCTACCCTCAGTCCCACCCAGTCTGTCTACCCTCAGTCCCACCCAGTCTACCCTCAGTCCCACCCAGTCTACCCTCAGTCCCACCCAGTCTGTCTACCCTCAGTCCCACCCAGTCTACCCTCAGTCCCACCCAGTCTACCCTCAGTCCCACCCAGTCTGTCTACCCTCAGTCCCGCCCAGTCTGTCTACCCTCAGTCGCACCCAGTCTGTCTACCCTCAGTCGCACCCAGTCTGTCTACCCTCAGTCCCACCCAGTCTGTCTACCCTCAGTCCCACCCAGTCTACCCTCAGTCCCACCCAGTCTGTCTACCCTCAGTCCCACCCAGTCTGTCTACCCTCAGTCCCACCCAGTCTACCCTCAGTCTAGGGCATGGACCAGGTGAACAGACAAGGTATTTTCTGTGGGGTGGGGGAGTCCAGAACTAGAGGGCGTATGTTTAGGGTGAGAAGGGAAAGATATAAAAGAGACCTAAGGGGCAACATTTTCATACAAAGGGTGGTACTTGTATGGAATAAGCTGCCAGAGGAAGTGGTGGAGGTTGGTACAATTGCAACATTTAAAAGTTAAAAATCACACAGCACCAGGTTATAGTCCAACAGGTTTAATTGGAAGCACACTAGCTTTCGGAGTGCTGCTCCTTCATCAGGTGGTTGTGGAGTACACAATTGTGAGACACAGAATTTACAGCAAACATTTACAGTGTGATGTAACTGAAATTATACATTGAAAATACCTTGATTATTTAAGTCTCTCATCTATTAGAATGACCATGATAGTTTCACTTCTTTCACGTGTTAAATCACAAAACCTTTTTTAAAAGTTACATTCTCAGGTTAGCTGTAACAATTGGTGTCAGCCCAGGTAATGTGTTGCGATGTTGAAGGTGTTAGCCCCCTGTGTTCCCTGTCAGTGCCATAATGTTTAGACTGATTCTAATCTAAAAAATGAGTTAACAGGATCTTACATGGACCCATGCAGTTTTTGAGCAAAGTACACTGTAACTCTGCAAGTACAAATTCACCCCACAAATGTTTATGTGGATGTGTGCATCTGGATTTTTGTGTGTGTGTGTATGAGTGGCTGTGTGTGTATCCTACACACACACACATATACACTCTCTCTAACAGCCACTCACAACCCCCACCCTAGACACACACACATTCTCCTACAGACACACACATTCCCACATGCATCCTCTCACAGACTTAAACACTTTATACACACACACACACACAGACACACACCCACGCGCACAAAATCCCAGATACACACAAATACATATACTCTTGTAGGGTGAATTTGTACTTGCAGAGTTACAGTGTACTTTGCTCAAAAACTGCATGAATCCATGTAAGATTCTGTTAACTCATTTTTTTAGATTAGGATCAGTCTAAACATTGTGGCACAGACAGGGAACACAGGGGGCTAACACCTTCAACATCGCAACATCTTATCTGGGCTGACACCAATTGTTAAAGTCTGAGAATGTAACTTTTTAAAAAAAGTTTTGTGATTTACCTATGAAAGAAGTGAATCTAACATGGTCATTCTAACAGATAAGAGACTCAACAATCAAGGTATTTTCAATGTGTAATTTCAGTTACATCACACTGTAAACTTTTGCTGTAAACTCTGTGTCTTACAATTGTGTACTCCACAACCACTGATGAAGGAGCAACGCTCCGAAAGCTAGTGCTTCCAATTAAACCTGTTGGACTATAACCTGGTGTTGTGTGATTTTTAACTTTGTACAGCCCAGTCCAACACCGGCACTTCCAAATCATAACATTTAAAAGGCATCTGGATGGGTATATGAATAGGAAGGGTTTAGAGAGATTTGGGCCAGGTGCTGGCAGGTGGGACGAGATTAGGATATTTGGTCAACATGGACAAGTTGGACCGAAGGGTCTGTACCTCTCTATGACTCTATAACTTAAACCTGGGTTTGCCAGTGCAGTCCTGAGTGACAGGTGAGTCAAAACTGAGAGGATCAACCCAGATAGAGTTGGACACAAGCTATAAGTTAGACAAAGCAATGGAAAGATGGACCTTGTCGGTGCCAGATGTCGTTAGCTCTCTCTTACGCAAGTTGACCTTTTCTTCCCCCCCACCCAACCCCTGCCAGGAGGAGATTAAATCCCGTGCGGAGTTGGAGCGGAGACTCCAAGAGGCGGAGGATGCTTTGCAGCGGCTGGAGCAGGGCCTGAGCTCGGCCGAGCGTACGGTGGAGAAAAACGAGCGAATGAAAGGAGATGTGGGCGAATTGAGGAGTAAGTGACAGTGGCAGCTGAAGGGTGACTGGAGCTGAGGGGCAGACACTGTGGGAGGAATTGAGACTGGCGCTCCCTCCCGGCACTGAGGGATTGCTGCTCTGTTGGAGGAGCTGCCGTCTTTCATTTGAGCCAAGAGACTGAAGTCCTGTCTCACCTCACCCGATGGAGAGACTGTGGGTCAGTGGAAGATGGGCAGGTTGGCATTCCCCTCGTCTCCCGGTCAGTACTTAGCAAGTAAAATTCATGGCAAGAAAGGACTTGCATTTGTCTGGCAACGTTCAAGACTTTGTGGCTTCTCGATGAGTCGCAGTCATCGGGAACGTGGCACCAAGCTATACACAGAAAGATCCCATGGCAGTGATGCAGCGACAAGTTGGCGAGTACGTTAACGTTGGCCAAGAAATTCACTGAGCTGTTAGTCAAGAGGTAGGTCTTAAGGGAGAGGTTAAGGGAGGGAATTTGAGGGTTTCAGGCCCAGGCACTTGAAAACATGACCACTGGTGGCTGGATGAAGGGGAATGGGCAACTGGACAGATATCGGATCGAAGGACCACAGGCTCTGAGCGTCTGTCGGATTATTGGCCATATGCAAAATGAGGAGGGGGTGAGGCCATGGGTTGAATGTGAAAACAAGGGCAATAGTTTTGAGAATCGAGGCTGGGTTGAATACAGGTCAACGTAAAGCCCGTGGTGAAAGGTGTGAGGGCAGCTGAGGAGTGGATGTGTGTATATATTCTTGGAGTGTCTGGGATTCGGGGCTCCACGTGGTCTTTTATTGGTGGAAGAAGACCATTCCAATAGCCTAGGCGTTCCGTATCTCTCCCCACCTTACTCCCCTTCAGTTAGGTCCTCCCCAAAACTCACCTCACCACTCCCACATCCACTGGTTTCTCCCACACGTTGTCCTGTTAAAGGCCGGTGGGTGTGTTGTCATGGGTGGAGTGCAGGCTCACCCAGGAGACAGTGAGGTCTGCGGGTGCTGGAGATCAGAGTTGAGAGTGTGTTGCTGGAAAAGCACAGCAGGGTCAGGCAGCATCCCAGGAGCAGGAGAGTCGACGTTTCGGGCAGGAGCCCTCCGTCAGGGTGGAAACGTCGATTCTCCTGCTCCTTGGGTGCTGCCTGACCTGCTTTTCCAACTCTCAACACCGCAAGGCTCATCCAGAAGAGGGTTCCTTTGCTGCCGAACTCAGGACATGTTTGGGAGGTTGGAACCCCCCACTCTCCCAACGGGGCCAGGGGCTCCGAAAAGAGGCAGAGAGATCACCTGCAACTTGGGAACGCTCGCCTTAGTTCAGTGAGAGCCAGCGGAGTCAAACAAACCAACATTGGGTTCACTCGAAGCTGCCGGGCTGGCTGACAGAGTGACCTAAGGCGTAGGAACAGGAATCAGCCGTTCACTCCTGCATTGGCCAATGTCCCCACCGTTCGTGGGTGATCTGCTGCAGGCCCCAGCCTGTTTATCATCAGCTTCCCACGGCCCTCACCTGCCCAAGATTTCCAAAATCGATCGAACCCCCCCCCCCCTCGCCTTAAACACTTTCAGTGTTCACCTCTATAACTCTCTGGACCCTCTGGGAGAAATTTCTTCCCCCTTCAGTTTTATATGAGCGACTCTTTATTATTATAATGAAAGGACATGGTGAGAGAATAGAATCCCTGTAGTGTGGAAGCAGGCCACCTGGGGTATCATCTTCGAGGAGAAAGTGAGGACTGCAGATGCTGGAGATCAGAGCTGAAAAATGTGTTGCTGGAAAAGCGCAGCAGGGTCAGGCAGCATCCAAGGAGCAGGAGAATCGACGTTTCGGGCATGAGAAGAAGGGCTGATGCCCGAAACGTCGATTCTCCTGCTCCTTGGATGCTGCCTGACCTGCTGCGCTTTCCCAGCAACACAATTTTCAGCACTTGAGGTATCAGGTCCACACTGGTCTTCCAAAGGGCATCCCACCCTATCCCTGTAAGCCTGCATTTCCCGTGGCTAATCCATTTGCCTACACATCCTGGGACGCTCGAGGCAATTTAGCATAACCAATCCGCCTGACCTGCACACCTTTTTGAGTGTGGGAGGAAACCGAAGCAGACACGGGGAGAAAGTGCAAACTCCACCCAGATAGTTGCTCAAAGCAGGAATCGAACCGGGGTCCCTGGCGCTGTGAGGCAGCAGTGCTCACCACTGAGTCACTGTGGGACCCACAGTGTTTAGCTTCAAGGCTCCCTCACAAGTAGAAAACATCTTCTCAACATCTACCCTGTTACGTCCCCTAAGAATTGCGGATGGTTTGAGAAGATCGCTCCTCATTCTTCTAAACTCTAATGAACAAAGGCCTGAAATCTAAGAGATTCACGAGCCCAGAGGGGCTTGGATGCTACAACTTGGAGTAAGATTAAGGAGGCTTTGCAATCAGGTTTTTAAGTCAGCAATGGGTTGGAGGGAGGGGAGGAAAGTGGAGCTGAGGTCAGGATAAGATCAGCCATGATCCTACTAAATGATGGAGCCGGCTGGAGGGGCTGAATGGCCTCCTGCTGCTCCTGGTTCCACAGTGTCCAGGGGTGTGCAGGCACGGTGGGTTAGCCATGAGAAATGTGGGCTTAAGGGGTCTGGGTGGGATGATCTTGGGAGGGTCTGTACTGATCTGATGGGCCGAATGGACTCTTTGGACAATGTAGGGATTCTATGATCTGGAATAAATGAAAAACGCATTGAGACGTGTATGGAATGAGCTGCCAGAGGATGTGGTGGAGGCTGGTACAATTGCAACATTTAAGAAGTATTTGGATGGGTATATGAATAGGAAGGGTTTGGAGGGATATGGGCCGGGTGCTGGTAGGTGGGACTAGATTGGGTTGGGATATCTGGGTCAGCATGGACGGGTTGGACCGAAGGGTCTGTTTCCGTGCTGTCCATTTCTAAGACTCTATAACTCCAACTGTCTTCGCTCCGAGAGGGGTTAGCGTATGGAATTCTCTGGCCCAGACCGCAGTTGAGGCTAAAACACTGACTATTCCAGTTGGATCCTTTGTTTTGGCTTCATTGCCAAAGCAGGAAATGATAACTTCTGCAAGGTTTGGCAAAGGATCAAAGAAATTCTCGATACAGTGATAGAGGTTAACAGGAGCTGGGTAGTCCATTCAGCCTTCTGACGCTGCTGCACCACTCATACCCCAACCACTCTCTGAGTGAGGACAGTTAGAGTCATAGAATCGTAGAGATGGACAGCACGGAAACAGACCCTTCGGTCCAACCCGTCCACGGCGACCAAATATCCCAACATAATCCAGTCCCATTTGCCAGCACTTGGCCCATATCCCTCCAAACCCTTCCTATTCATAGACCCATCCAGATGCCTTTTAAATGTTCCAGCCTTATCCACGTCCTCTGGCAGCTCATTCCCTACACATCTCAGTCCGTTTTTTTCACTTCTACCAGATCGTAGAATCCCTACATTGTGCAGAGAGTCCATTCGGCCCATCAGATCAGGACGGACACTCCAAAGATCATCCCACCCAGACCCCTTAAGCCCACATTTCTCATGGCTAACCCACCGTGCCTGCACACCCCTGGACACTGTGGAACCAGGAGCAGCAGGAGGCCATTCAGCCCCTCCAGCCGGCTCCATCATTTAGTAGGATCATGGCTGATCGTATCCTGACCTCAGCTCCACTTTCCTCCCCTCCCTCCATAACCCTTCAACCCATTAATGACTTAAAAACCTGATTTAAAACCACTCCTTAAATTTACTCAATGTCGCAGCACCCCGACCCCCTCAGGGTTTGCGAATCCCACAGATTTACGACCCTTCGAGAGAAGTAATTCCTCCGCATCTGTGTTTTAAATCTACCAGCCCTTGTCCTAAAACGATGACTGGACACAGTTCAGTGCAGAAAGAGGCACTTTATTCCTGCAAAGTTGCAATATGTGTATGTTTTCCAATTGCATTGTGGGTGGAACTATCGCTTTTGGAAGGTGGGGTTTCAGAAGTGCATTTAATTCTGCACCGGCCGCCCAGAGTAACCCTTTTTCCCATAACCTTACATTTCTCACGGCTAATCCGCCTAGCCTGCGCATCCCTGGACATGATACTTTGCAATGTTTGGCAAAGGGCAATTTTGCACGGCCAATCTCCCACCTTTGGACTGTGGGAAGAAACGCTTGCAGAGCCTGGGAGAATGTGCAAACTCCACACAGAGGCTACAAAGTTAAAAATGGATGTAGGTTTGCTTGCTGAGTTGGAAGGTTTGTTAACTAGCCACAAAAAGATGTACACATTCTCACTAGTACCGTTACATATGAATGAGGAAGGACACTGACTGGGACAACACATCCACCCTGGGACAAGCCAAACAGAGAGACACACACGAGAATTCCTAGAAGATGGCATTCCAACTGGAACTCTATCAACAAACAGATTGACTTGGATCCCATTTACCACCCCCTGAGAAAACGAACAGGAAGTAACATCACCATAGGAAATGATGTCACCACAGGAAATGACATTGCCAACCCAAGGAAACTCAAACTTATAAATAGAAAGCGGGCTACACCAACAGTGCTTCATCCGGAGCCTCACTGATGATGTTACCGAGTATGATGACGAAATGTCTGAAAATGAACCTTCCAGCTCAGCGAGCAAACCTGTATCCAGAACCTCAACCTGAGCGACAAATCTTCTCAAAACTCGCTCAAGTTAAAAAAAATCACACAACATCAGGTTATGGTCCAACACGCGCTGCTCCTTCAATAGGTGGTTGTGGTCTGAAAGCTGGTCCTTCCAGTTAAACCTGTTGGACTATAACCTGGTGTTGTCCACCCAGCACCTCCAAATCTCACGGAGGCAGGAATCGAACCCAGGTCCTCGGGTGTTGTGAGGCAGCAGTGCTAACCACTGAGCCAACCGTGCCACCCCCACTGAAGTTCCAGGATGAATATGTTGTAACGGTGGGGAAGGCAGGAGGGAGCTGACACCCCGGGATATTGCGTTGGCGGGGGTGTCCGCGGGCTGTGGGTGTGGCGAGATGGCCGAGGTGGTTGTGGGTTGTCCCACCACTGCGCGGTGCATGCCTCAATGCTTTGCTGCCCTTGTCTCCCGGCAGAGTTCTTCGAGGAGTGCATCAGGAAAGCCGAGATCGAGGCCAATCTCCCGGTCATCATGAAGAACTCCGTCTATGTCCAAAGAGCGGCTGCTCGCAGGATCAAGAGTTGCAGGTTCCGTCGGAGGAAGTCCACCGCCGTCTGGAACTCCTTCGGTAAGTCCACCGTGAGAGAGAGAGAGAGAGAGAGAGAGAGATTCCCGCTCGCTGAGTCAGCTGGTTCAATCCGAGAGCGGGGGTGGCAAGTTGTGGGGGGAGGTCTGTTCCTGTCTACCCCTCGCCCTTGCCTACTCACCCACCTGCTTTTCCATGTGCCCGCAGGTCAGAACCTCCCCCCCCCCCACACACACACACACACACACATACACACACAGCCATAAAGGGGTAATGGTGACCAGGGGAAACAAAACAAAAAATCCCACAAGCCTTTGCTCTGTTTCTGCCAGGCTGGCACTTCACCTTTTCGGGAATCGCGAGGAGGTGCCGGAGGATTCACAGTCCCACCTGGTCGGCGTTGCCCGTCTCTTTATGCGCCAACCCGACTGGGAACTGGCAGAACAGTTCAAAGGCGTTTTCACTAAGTCTTCAGGTTTGCATCAATGCTTCCTTGAGTAGAATTAGTATCCCTACAGTGTGGAAACAGCCCCTTTCGGCCCAACCAGTCCACACCGACCCTCTGAAGAGTAACCCACCCAGACCCATTCCCCCTACCCTATATTTACCCCTGACTGATGCACCTAACCCACACATCCCTGAACACGATGGGCAATTTAGCACGGCCAACTCACCCTAACCTGCACATCTTTGGACTGTGGGAGGAAACCAGAGCACCCGGAGGAAACCCACGCAGACACGGGGAGAATGTGCAAACTCCACACAGACAGTCGCCTGAGGTGGGAATTGAACTCAGGTCCCTAGCGGCATGAGGCCGCAGTGCTAACCACTGAGTCATCGTGCCTCTTTCTTGAGAGGAATGAGCACCAAGCCCACTCTGTCCTGATGTTAAACCCTCCTGCCGTGTGGTTCGGTAAAACATTGCCGACAAAGCTCTGACTGTAATCTAAACTGGGGGCTGAAACAGGGTCAAGATGGCGTTGGCGTTGCTCAGTGCAGCCCCTGTGGTGGTGAACCGCAGCACGCTGTGGTGCTGCTGCTGATGATGTTTCCAGAGCTTCCTTTGCCCGCGCCTCGTGCCGAATCCCAGCTCTCTGTTTTGTCCCTCCCAGTTCCATTGGCGTTTTCCCCCAGTGTCTAGACTCTGGGAGGAGAGCGGCACCGACGCGGCCCGTTGCAGTATTAATTAGCAAGACATTTGGGGCGGGAGAGTGGGTGCTGTTGGCAGCATTCCAAATGGCCATGAGTTTTGTTTCCCCACCCAGAGCAGGTGGTGGGGGGGGGGGGGGGGGGGTGGGGGGGGGGTTCTGTATTATTGGCCTCAGTACCGACAACCACTGATTTTGTAGGGAAGGCCCCTGTATTTTGGATGAAGAGATGATTTACCCCCTTCCTGGCCCTGATGGGTAAGAGTCACAAGAGGGGTGGGTGCTCAGCGAGAGGGACCGCAAAAGGCTGTCAGCGATGGTGAAGGGGTGGGGCGGGGGGTACACGGTGAGCTGCAATGGTAGTCATCTCACTGGATGAGTAATCTGGAGAGACCCCCAGATCCTGCCCTGGGATGTGGGTTCAATCCCTCCCCAGCACCACCATCCTCCCACCTCTCCCCCCACCCCCCCCCCCCCCCCCCTCCCACCTCCCCCCAACCCCTTAAGCACAGGGGTGGAACCTAAATTCAACTGATTTAAAAAAGCCGGTTTCAGTAACCATAGAACAATACTGCATAGAACAGGCCCTTCGGCCCCACAAGTCCACACCGGCCCTCCGAAGAGTAACTCACCCAGACCCTCAATGTTGCACCGACCTGTGAACTATTCTCAACTCGTCCCCCCTATACTATCCCATCATCCTCCACGTGCTTATCTAAGGATTGTTTAAATCTCCCGAATGTGGCTGAGTTGACTACATTAGCAGGTACTGGATTAGCGGGTGCTGGAAGAGCACAGCAGTTCAGGCAGCATCCAAGTAGCTTCGAAATCGACGTTTCGGGCAAAAGCCCTTCATCAGGAATAAAGGGCTTTTGCCCGAAACGTCGATTTCGGAGCTACTTGGATGCTGCCTGAACTGCTATGCTCTTCCAGCACCACTAATCCAGAATCTGGTTTCTAGCATCTGCAGTCATTGTTTTTACCTCCATTAGCAGGTAGGGCATTCCACACCCTTACCACTCTCTGCGTAAAGAACCTGCCTCTAACATCTGTCTTAAATCTTATCACCCCTCAATTTATAGTTAAGCCCTCTCGTACAAGTTGACGTCATCATCCTAGGAAAAAGACTCTCACTGTCTACCCTATCTAATCCTCTGATCATCTTGTATGTCTCTATCAAATCCCCTCTTGGCCGCCTTCTTTCCGATGAGAACAGACCCAACTGTCATGCGACCGTTGTCCCAACCCATCTGGCTCACTCACCTCCTTCAAGGAAGGAAATCTGCCTGCTGCCTTTGACCCAGTCTGGCCTCCACGTGACTCCAGACCCACAGCAACGTGCTTAACTGCTCTCTGCCCAGCGGAGTTAAAGGGGCAATTAAGGACAGGTAACAATAGACAGCCCTCACCATGAGAGATTAAAAGATAACATCCTTCTCTTCCAGACCACAAACCTCTTTCCATTTTATTATTTTTATTCTTCCCTTGGCTTTCTGATTCGTTTCATTCTGCGGCTTAAACACTCTCTGCCTTGTTTTTATAATCCCCTGCATTTCTGGCTCTGAAATCTCCCTTGGTCTCGGCAGCCTCTGAGATTTCTCTGGGTGCTGCATAGAAACACAAGGATGTGGGCACTTGGGTTCCCCTGGACTATGAGACAGCAGTGTTGAAGACTGTGTGTGTGCACTGAGATGGGAATTGGGTGGAAGTGGGTGAATTTTCCCTGGGGAAATCCCAACACAGCATCCAACAAGAACAATTCGACACACTCTTCCCTCCCCTCAGCTCACACTCACTCAACTCACCCTCCCCCCCCCCGTAGACAAGAAGTCACCCCCACTCTCACCCAGTCTCCCCCAGTTCATACTTGGTCACCTCCCAATATCATACTCACTCTGTCCCAACATATAATTGACCACCCCCAGTTCACACTCACTCCCCCAGTTCACACTCACTCCTCCAGTTCGCACTCACTCCCCCAGTACACACTCACTCCTCCAGTTCGCACTCACTCCCCCAGTTCACACTCACTCCCCCAGTTTACACTCACTCCCCCAGTTCGCACTCACTCCCCCAGTTCGCACTCACTCCCCCAGTTCACACTCACTCCCCCAGTACACACTCACTCCTCCAGTTCGTACTCACTCCTCCAGTTCGTACTCACTCCCCCAGTTTACACTCACTCCCCAGTTCACACTCACTCCCCCAGTTTACACTCACTCCCCCAGTTCACACTCACTCCCCCAGTACACACTCACTCCTCCAGTTCGCACTCACTCCCCCAGTTCACACTCACTCCCCCAGTTCACACTCACTCCCCCAGTTTACACTCACTCCCCCAGTTCGCACTCACTCCCCCAGTTCGCACTCACTCCCCCAGTTTACACTCACTCCCCCAGTTTACACTCACTCCCCCAGTTCACACTCACTCCCCCAGTTTACACTCACTCCCCCAGTTCACACTCACTCCCCCAGTACACACTCACTCCCCCAGTTCAAACTCACTCCCCCAGTTCACACTCACTCCCCCAGTTCGCACTCACTCCCCCAGTACACACTCACTCCCCCAGTACACACTAACTCCCCCAGTTTACACTCACTCCCCCAGTTCACACTCACTCCCCCAGTTCGCACTCACTCCCCCAGTTCGCACTCACTCCCCCAGTACACACTCACTCCCCCAGTTCACACTCACTCCCTCAGTTCACACTCACTCCCCCAGTTCACACTCACTCCCCCAGTACACACTCACTCCCCCAGTTCGCACTCACTCCCCCAGTTCGCACTCACTCCCCCAGTTCGCACTCACTCCCTCAGTTCACACTCACTCCCCCAGTACACACTCACTCCCCCAGTTCACACTCACTCCCCCAGTTCGCACTCACTCCCCCAGTACACACTCACTCCCCCAGTTCGCACTCACTCCCCCAGTTCACACTCACTCCCCCAGTTTACACTCACTCCCCCAGTTCGCACTCACTCCCCCAGTTCGCACTCACTCCCCCAGTTCACACTCACTCCCCCAGTTCACACTCACTCCCCCAGTTCACACTCACTCCCCCAGTTTACACTCACTCCCCCAGTTCATCATCATCACCCCAGAGTTCAGACTCTCTCACACACATACTGCTCACACTCACTCCCCCAGTTTACACTCACTCCCCCAGTTCATCATCATCACCCCAGAGTTCAGACTCTCTCACACACATACTGCTCACACTCACTCCCCCAGTTCACACTCACTCCCCCAGTTCACACTCACTCCCCCAGTTCACACTCACTCCCCCAGTTTACACTCACTCCCCCAGTTCATCATCATCACCCCAGAGTTCAGACTCTCTCACACACATACTGCTCACACTCACTCCCCCAGTTCGCACTCACTCCCCCAGTACACACTCACTCCCCCAGTACACACTCACTCCCCCAGTTCGCACTCACTCCCCCAGTACACACTCACTCCCCCAGTTTACACTCACTCCCCCAGTTCACACTCACTCCCCCAGTTCACACTCACTCCCCCAGTTCACACTCACTCCCCCAGTTTACACTCACTCCCCCAGTTTACACTCACTCCCCCAGTTCATCATCATCACCCCAGAGTTCAGACTCTCTCACACACATACTGCTCACACTCACTCCCCTCAGTTCACACACACACACCCCACATTAGTTTCCTGGTTTTCATTCACTGAACCAGTTATCACCGACTCCCCCCTGGTTCACACTTCCTCCTCCCCATCTCACACACGATTCCAACTCTGCCTCACCCCTCAGCTGCCATTCACTTCCTACTCCGTTCTCACTCTCACCGCCCACAGTTTACACCCAACCCCCAGCTCAAGCTGACCCTCCCCTGCTCGCGCTCACACTCTCACCTAGCGACACTCATGCACATAATCACACCCCCCCCCACACACACACAGACACACTCGCACTCTCACTGTCCTCATATACACACTGTGTCATACACACACTCATACTCTCTCACACACACTCGCACTGTCTCACACGCCATCACACTGTCTCTCACACACTCACACACACTCACACTGTCTCTCACACACTCACACACACTCACACTGTCTCTCACACACTCACACTGCCTCACACACACTCACACTGTCTCACACACACTCACACTGCCTCACACACACTCACACTGTCTCACACACACTCACACTGCCTCACACACACTCACACTGCCACACACACTGTCTCACACACACTCACACTGCCTCACACTGCCTCACACACACTCACACTGCCACACACACTGTCCCACACACACTCACACTGTCTCACACACACTCACTGTGTCATACACACTCACACTGTCTCACACTGTCTCACACAGTCTCACACACTGTCACTCACACTGTCACACACACGCACGCACGCACGCACACACACACAAACACACAAACACAGTCTCACACACACTCATCTTGACCCTCTGTTGCCGGAATGATCTCTAAGGTCATATGGTGGTGGTGTTGGGGGACGGGGGTGGTGGGGAATTGTAGTTGTCCTCCCCTCCCCCAACTCAGGGAATAAGGTCAGGCCCAGAGGCTGGGGCCCGTGGAGGGCGTCGTGCTGGTGAAGTGGGAGGGAGGGAATGGGAAGTAGCTCTGATGGGATCTCACTGGCGGGTGCCATCTTTCTTTCCCTCAGCGTGCGGAAGGTTCCGGTCCCTGCGGGTCGCCGCAGAGTCATGAGGTGCTAAGCGTCGGAGTGGGGGCCGGGGTGGGGTTTGGGCGTTGGACATTTGGGTGCCATCACAATGCAAGCTTTGACAATGACACCGGCTCACAAGCTTCTCCGTGCTGGCTCAAAGGGCTGAATGGCCTACTCCTGCACTTGTCTTCTATGTTTTTTGGGAGGGGTGGGGCAGTGTGGAGTGGCTCTCCAACTTAACACCCCCATTCCCCCCCACCCCCCTCAAGGAAGTTCCCAGATGAGGCTGGGCCCCACATCATCTGGAGCGGGAGACAGGTGGGGAGGCCATTCAGCCCGTCATCCTGTGACAGAATATGGCCTAGCCCTAGGAACAAGCCCCCCCCCCACCGCCAGCCCCACCAGCACGGTCCCCTGTCCAGACCCTGCACCGAGGACGCCATTTGGAAACCGGGAGGAAGGTTCGAGAAAGGCAGAAGGAGGAATGGTCGATCCATTCGCTGGGGAGCGGCCGCGATGTGTGGGACATCTCTGCTGAGCTCGGGGGAGTTGTTTTAAAGAGAAGGGGATTACGGGAGGGGGGTGGGGGGAGTGTGGGGATAGCACCCCCACCCCTCACTTCAACACATTTACAGGGGATCCCTTCAAGTACAGCACGGGCTTGATGGGCCAAGCGGCCTTCTGTACTATGATACTCTTGAGGGTGTGGAGGAAACACTTGCAGTCCATCCAAAAACCGCTGGGAGTGGGAGGAGGTTATCGATATCAGATCACCCACCCCCACAGTAACTCACTGGGGCATTGAGGAGAAATAGCTCGGCGACAGGGAGCGGTTAGGAGGGGTGCCCCGCCCCCTGGCAATGACTGAGAACCAATGCTCACTGGAGAAAAGGTCTGTTGGTGTTTCCAAAGAAGTGGGAGGCTGTTTCTGTGATGCATCAACAGCAATGGGGATGAATGGCCAGTTTTCGGTGCTATCAGCTTGCTGTACTGTCATCGGGAGCTGGTCTTTCACTCCTGGGAGCTCGGGTTTAGTGTAACAGAAGGCCGGGACGTGAGCAGTGAGGTGTTCAATCGCTCATTTACCCCCAAACTGCTGCTTGACATTTTTCTTCATCCTTTTTAACCTTTTGATTTACTCAAGCTCTCCAACTGGCCCATGGATCCAGTTATCATTTGTTTTTTGACATGTCCTCACATCCTGGTTGTATTAATTCACTCCAGTCTGCCTCTTTCTCTTTCTCTCTCCTGTATTAATACGTTCCTGTCTGCCTTTCTTTCTCTCCCTCTCCTCTGTTGCTAATGATCCTATCTGCCCCCCTCCCCCCCCCCCCTCTCTCTCTCTCTCTCTCTCTCTCTCTCTCTCTCTCACTCTCTCTCTCTGATTGTATTATTATGATCCCCGATGGTCTACAAAATGTTGCGTTGTTGGCTGTGCTTGCCTGTTGACCTATGTAAGATCCTCCTGAATATACCTGTGCTTGTCTGCTTCTCTGTCGTCTTTAACCCCTCCTTCAAGGCCCACGCTTTTGGTCAATGGCCTTACCTGTGAGAGTTTGGTTTGGCAACACTGGTGAGACGCGATTCGACAATGTTAGCTGCTAGCTTTTATCCCTTAGTCTCCTGCAGCCAGCCTCCTCAGAAGATGTTATTCGGCTCACACATCGGGGTGGGGTGTGGCGGAGATGGTAAGAGGCTACCCCTAGCCCAGGGTACATCCAACTCAGGAACTGTGCACAGATCCAAAGAGTGGGAGGTTATTCCATTGCCTGGACACAGCCCACCCTGAGGGAATTCGCAGTCCACTGCTGGGTTATCTCATGTGACCTCTGCTGGTGTTGTCTGATGCCAGGAGAAAATCACCAGGAGATGGTACTGCTGTGAGCCATGTTCCGGAGACCCAGGGAATGTTCCGGAGACGCAGTGAATGTTCCAGGGACCCAGGGAATGTTCTGGAGACCCGGGGAATGTTCCAGGGAATGTTCCAGGGACCCAGGGAATGTTCTGGAGACCCGGGGAATGTTCCAGGGAATGTTCCAGAGACCCGGGGAATGTTCCAGGGACCCAGGAATGTTCCAGGGAGTGTTGCAGGGCCCCAGGCGGTGGAATTTGAATTCAACGTTCCATTTATCAGAAAAGCCCATCTGCTTCACCGATTCCCTTTCGGGAAGGAAGCTGCCATCCTTACCTGGTCTGGCATAACTCCAGTGACTCCAGTCCCACAGTAATGTGGTTGACCCTTAACAGTCCTCTGGGCAATTAAGGATGGGCAATAAATGCTGGCCTCATCCTGTTAATTAATGAAGAAAACCCTAAGAGGCCAGAGTGTGCCCTGGTTTTGGCCAATTGTCCCAACAGTGGATGGGCCAATGGTGCCGAGCTCCCTCAGTATGGCGGCCAGTCTGTATGTGTCTGTAAGGGCCCCAGTTGGTACTCGGAGGTGTGGAGCGAGGCCGCAAGAGGCTCTTGGTGTTGCCTGTCACTGCAGACACAATCTTCAACCCTCTGGTGGGAGCAGACAGCAGTCAGTGTCATGTCACAGCTCCAGGGCACAGCCCCCCCCCCCCCCCCCACCTCAGACAGGACACCCGGCTTCAGGGGGCAAAGTTTTGCCATACCGTCCATGAGCAGTTTTGGTTAGGAAGTATTGACAATCCAGTCACAGAGTCATACGGCACAGAAAACAGACCCTTCGGTCCAACTGGTCCATGCCAACCAGACGTCCCAGTCCCTAGTCCCATTGGTCAGAAATTGGGCCATCCCTCTAAACCCTTCTCACACATACCGATCCAAATACCTTTACCAACGGGGTGGTAAAGAAGGCATTTGGCATGCTTGCCTTCATTGGTCAGAACATTATGAATAAAGGAGTTGGGATGTCATCTTGCTGATGCAGGTTCATAGCTCCTTGAAAGTGGAGTCGCAGGTCGATAGGATAGTGAAGAGAGGGGTTTGGTATGCTTATCTTTATTGGTCAGAGTATTGAGTGCAGGAGTTGGGAGGTCATGTTGCGGCTGTACAGGACATTGGTTAGGCCACTGTTGGAATATTGCATGCAATTCTGGTCTCCTTCCTATCGGAAAGATGCTGTGAAACTTGAAAGGGTTCAGAAAGGATTTACAAGGATGTTGCCAGGGTTGGAGGGTCTGAGCTACAGGGAGAGGCTGAACAGGCTGGGGCTGTTTTCCCTGGAGTGTCAGAGGCTGAGAGGTGACCTTATACAGGTTTACAAAATTATGAGGGGCATGGATTGGATTAATAGGCAAAGTCTTTTCCCTGGGGTGGGGGAGTCCAGAACTAGAGGGCATAGGTTTAGGGTGAGAGGGGAAAGTATGAAAAGGATCTGAAGGATAACTTTTTCACACAGAGGGTGATGTGTGTATGGAATGAGCTGCCAGAGGAAGTGGTGGAGGCTGGTACAATTACAACATTTAAAAGGTATCTGGGTAGGTGTGTCAATAGATAGAGTTTAGAGGGATATGGGCTAAATGCTGGCAAAATGGATTAGGTCAGATAGGGATGTCTGGTTGGTGCAGAAGGATCTGTTCCATGCAATGTGACGCTATGACTCTAAGTGGCAACAAGAAATTCCAGTTGGCTGGCGAATTGGTCTCGTGAGGAACAGCTCACGAGGCAAGCAGTGATGAGGGTGGGGGTAGATGTTTACCAGGATGGCTGTGGGAGGTGACCGTGTGGTGGCACGGTGGCTCAGTGGTTAGCACTATTGCCTCATAACGCCAGGGACCCGGGTTCGACTCCAACCTCAGGCGACTGACTGTGTGGAGTTTGCACATCCTCCCCGTGTCTGCGTGGGTTTCCTCCGGGTGCTCCGGTTTCCTCCCACAGTCCAAAGATGTGCAGGTCAGGTGAACTGGCCATGGTAAATTGCCCAAAGTGTTAGGTGCATTAGTCAGGGGTAAATATAGGGTATGGGAATGGGTCTGGGTGGGTTACTCTTCAGAGGGGCGGTGTGGACTTGTTAGTTTCCATATTGTAAGGAATCTAATCTAGGCAGGTGAATGACTTGTTATTCATTTGTGGGGTTTGGGGGTCGCTGGCTGGCCAGCATTGATAGCCCATCCCTATTTGCCCTTGAGAAGGTGGAGGTGAACTGCCTTCTTGAATCGCTGCAGTCCCCTTGCTGTGGGTTGACCCGGAATGCCGGTAAGGAGGGAATTCCAGGATTTTGACCAACGACTGTGAAGAAACGATGGTATATTTCCAAGTCAGGGTGGCTTGGAGGGGAACTTGCAGGTGGTGGTATTCCCAAGTACCTGTTGCCCTTGTCCTTCTAGATGGAAGTGGTCGTGGGTTTGGAGGGTGCTGTTTGGTGAATTTCTGCAGTGCATCTTCTAGATGGTACACACTGGTGCTGAGCGCTGGTGGTGCAGGGATTGAATGTTTGTAGACATGATGCCAATCAAGTGGGTTGCTTTGTCCCGGATGGTGTCAAGCTTCTTGAGTGTTGTTGGAGCTGCACCCATCCAGGTAAGCAGGGAGTATTCCATCACACTCCTGACTTGTACCTTGGTGGATGGGGGGTAGGCTTTGGGATGTCAGGAGCTGCGTTTGTCACTGCAGTATTCCTTGTCACCTTCTCTTGTAGCCTTTGTGTAGTGCGTCCAGTTCAGTTTCTGGTCAACCTCAGGATATTGATCGTGGGGGATTCAGTAACGGTAATACCATTGAATATCACGAGGTGCTGGTTTGATTCACCTTTGCTGTCATTGTCTGGCATCTGTGTGGCGTGAGTGTTACTTACCACTTGTCGGCACAGGCCTGGATGATATTGTCCAGATCTTGCTGCATTTGAATGCGGACTGCTTCAGTATCTGAGAGGAGTCGTGAACGGTGCCGAACACTGCGCAATCATGGGCGAACGTGCCCACTTCTGACCTTGTAATGGAGGAAACGTCATTGATGAGGCAGTTGTTGGGCCTAGGGACACCAACCCTGAGGGACTCTCGCAGAGATGCCCTGCAGCTGAGATGCCTGATCTCCACCAACCACATCTCCGTGGTGCTGTTCCTGAGTCACTCTTAGTGGTGGTCACTGAAATGCGCCACTCAAGAGTACACTCTGTGCCCTTACCACCCTCAGTACTGCTCCGAGTGTTCCCCAACATGGAGTTTGATTAGCCATGATCAGGAGGTTACCTCACCTTGTTGGATCTGATGGCTTTACACATTCACTGAGTCCCGAAAGGATAAATTCTTCAAGAGTAAACCCATGTTGATTTGGCCCACGTGCTCAGATTTGGATGCTTCTGGAAGCCTGTGGTGGTGGGTGATGTGGTGGGTTGGCCTCAGGCTGCAGACCACGGTTAGGCCCCTTTGATCAGGAAATTCAGGGCAGAGCCTTTACACTTAATGGTCGGGTCCCGGGGGTGTGTTGCTGAACAAGGAGACCTTGCAGCGCAGGTTCCTAGTTCCTTGAAAGTGGAGTCGCAGGGTGGTGAAGAAGGTGTTTGGCACACTTGTCATCATAGGTCAGAGCGTCGAATATAGAAATTGGGACACCGTCTTGTAGCTGTGCAGAATTTCAGTGAGGCCACGTTTAGAATACCACATTCACCTCTGGTCTCCCGACTATAGCAAAGATGTTGTTAAACTAGAAAGGGCGCAGAAACGCTTTGCAAAGTAGTTGCTGAGACTGGAGGGTGTGTGGTACAGGGAGAGGCTGAATAGGCTGGAGCTATATTCTCTGTAGTCTCAAAAGCTGAGGGTTGGCCTTATAAACTCAGGAGGGGCATGGATAAGGGGAGTAGGTAGGGGAATCCCAAGCTAAATGGCATGGGTTTAAGGTGAGAGAGGAAAGGGGTAACTTTTTTCACGCAGAGGGTGGTACGTGTATGGAATGAGCTGCCAGAGGATGTGGTGGTGGCTGGTACACTTGCAACTTTTAAAGGCATCTGGATGGGTATATGAATAGGAAGGGTTTGGAGGGATATGGGCCGGGTGCTGGCAAACGGGACAAGATTAGCTTAGGATATCTGCTCAGCATGGACGAAGGGTCTGTTTCCATATTGTGTGACTCTTATGTGAAACAATGGAGTGTTCACATGGCACCATGCCAGGGTTGTGAGTTATGGAACATGAACTCCAGCCATTGGGGCAATGCCAGCCTTTTCTCTACTCTCCACCCAAAGGGAGGTTGGGGTAGAATACCCTGCCGTCAAATCTGGAGCACCACTCATACTGACTGGAAAGGGCTCAGCTTCCAAAGGCTTTCAGCTGTTGGAGACTGAGGTCTGCGCTGAAGGATATTTAAGCAAAGTACCATGTAGCTGAACCATCCTGTGTCATTGACAGTGTTCACTTTATCCCCCTGGCTGAGCTTTACTCGACCACCCCACCTCCCCCCCCAGCCACCCTGACCCGTCATCTCCAAGGGTTAGGCTATGGGTCTCCATTGAACTGGCTCACACAACACTGCTGTACATATTGTCAGTTAGGTTCAGTGAACATTCTTGCTATGAAGTCTCCCTCTTCTTGAATAAAGTCACATTGCTTACTGACATTTGACTTAAATTAGATTACTTACAGTGTGGAAACAGGCCCTTCGGCCCAACAAGTCCACACCGACCTTCCGAACAGCAACCCACCCAGACCCATTCCCCCACATTTATCCCTTCACCTAACACTATGGGCAATTTAGCATGGCCAATTCACCTGACCTGCACATCTTTGGATTCTGGGAGGAAACTGGAGCACCCGGAAGAAACCCACGCAGACACGGGGAGAACGTGCAAACTCCACACAGACTGAGGCGGGAATTGAACCCGGGTCTCAGGCGCTGTGAGACAGCAGTGCTAACCACTGTGCCACCGTGCCGCCCAACAACACTGCTGTAATGTATCATTGCCTTCCAAAAGGGTCAGCTGACCCCGGTTGCTATCTCACTCACCGTCAAGCAGAATGCAAAGGGTTCCAGGCCTCCTAGTGACCTGGTTGACTGGGCTTCAAATGCCCTTTCCATGGCCCCCCCCCCCCCAGATCCTGACCCGTGGGGTGGGGACACTACTCACTGCATCGCCAGACCTCCCTCACCTGACTTGAGATGGTCTTGAAAAAGCTCCTAACTCTGTAGGGATTCTATGAGTGTGGAAACAGGCCCTTCGGCCCAACAAGTCCACACGACCCTCTGGAGAGTATCCTACCCAGACCATTCCCCTACATTTACCCCAGACTAATGCACCTCTCCTACACATCCCTGAGCACTATGGGTAATTTAACATGGCCAATTCACCCTAACTTGCTCATCTTTTGGACTGTGGGAGGAAACCGGAGCACCCGGAGGAAACCCACGCAGACACGAGGAGAACGTGCAAACTCCACACAGTCAGTGGCCCGAGGCTGGAATCGAACCTGGGTCCCTGGCGCTGTGGGGCAGCAGCGCTAACCACTGCGCCACCCTTGGCCCTGTGGCTCTCCTTTGAGATGCTCTTGCGTAGCATCTCAGGAGGGGTGGTAGCCAGTGCTGGGCCTGCCCTCTTGAGGGAAGGGGGAGGGAGCCGGGTTGACCTCCTTGAGGGTGTCTCAGGTCATGGAAGGGTTTTGACAGGCAGGTGGCTGAAGGAGTTGAGGGAGGATTTGCCAGGAGCTGATAGAGGGTGGGAGGAAGCTGGTTGTGAGCTTCCCCGAAGACCAGCAGTGGTCTGTGGCTGCGCTCAGTAGGCGGCTCGCGAGACGCAAGTGGTGGTTGTTGTTGTTGTTAATAAAAGCCATGGAGCCCCCTGCTCGGGACTGTTGGGCTGCTCCGAGATGACTCTCACACCCTGCGTGTCCCCCCTCTGTTTCAGTGACCAATCCCCATTCTTTGAACGTCCCCTCAGGTGACGGGGAAGAGGACATGGAGGAGCTGAAGGAGACGGCCAGGAATCTGAGCAGGGATCGGCGTTTCCGCGAGACTGTCTATAAGTACATGACCCTCAAAGACTCATCAAACCCGTGACGCTGCCTGGCGGGCTGCTAGCAAGCGCTAGTCACGCTTCTGCTGTCATGTCATCCTTCAGCCAGCTTTGTAAAAAGCCAAACGCACCCTGGTTTAGGTTAACAAGCAGCAGCTTAGGCCGAATGCATTTGATTTTTGATCTCGGCTCTTCCACCCTACCCCAGCCCCTCTCTGGGGTCAATGTCTCCTCTGTCCACTGGCTGGCTCCCCTAGGGGACAGCGGGAGCCCAGTTCCCTCTCTCAGCGATTTCCCCGATTTGGGAAAAGGCCGACTGCTGTCCGTTCTCCGGAGAGGGCAAGCGGGTAGCATGTTTTCTACACAGCGGCTGACCCGTGCCGCCCCTCTTGATGCTGAGTCTGCTTTTGCTCTGACTCCCAGCACTCACTGAAGGGCCCGCGAGTGAAAAGCATTGGAAGGGAACAAGCTGTTTGCGAATCTTGGAATCCTTATAGTGTGGGAGCAGGCCAGTTGGCCCATCTAGTCCACACCGACCCTCCCCTGTAACCCTGCTAACCTGGCGAACCCACCTCGCCTGCATATCTTCAGGATTGATTAGGAACTGATTAACAGGTCAAAGTGCAAATGCATGCACAGGAGTGAGTCAGGGTGAGGCCCTTATCTAATGCCTTCACTGTACTTAAAATAACATTGTTCTGGATCAGTGGCGCTGGAAGAGCACAGCAGTTCAGGCAGCATCCAACGAGCAGCGAAATCGACGTTTCGGGCAAAAGCCCTTCATCAGGAATAAAGGCAGTGAGCCTGCAGCGTGGAGAGATAAGCTAGAGGAGGGTGGGGGTGGGGAGAGAGTAGCATAGAGTACAATGGGTGAGTGGGGGAGGAGATGAAGGTGATAGGTCAGGGAGGAGAGGGTGGAGTGGATAGGTGGAAAAGAAGATAGGCAGGTCGGACAAGTCCGGACAAGTCATGGGGACAGTGCTGAACTGGAAGTTTGGAACTAGGGTGAGGTGGGGGAAGGGGAAATGAGGAAGCTGAAGTCCACATTGATGCCCTGGGGTTGAAGTGTTCCGAGGCGGAAGATGAGGCGTTCTTCCTCCAGGCGTCTGGTGGTGAGGGAGCGGCGGTGAAGGAGGCCCAGGACCTCCATGTCCTCGGCAGAGTGGGAGGGGGAGTTGAAATGTTGGGCCACAGGGCGGTTTGGTTGATTGGTGCAGGTGTCCCGGAGATGTTCCCTAAAGCGCTCTGCTAGGAGGCGCCCAGTCTCCCCAGTGTAGAGTAGACCGCATCGGGAGCAACGGATACATTAAATGATATTAGTGGATGTGCAAGTAAAACTTTGATGGATGTGGAAGGCTCCTTTAGGGCCTTGGATTGAGGTGAGGGAGGAGGTGTGGGCACAGGTTTTACAGTTCCTGCGGTGGCAGGGGAAAGTGCCAGGATGGGAGGGTGGGTTGTAGGGGGGCGTGGACCTGACCAGGTAGAAACGGAGGGAACGGTCTTTGCGGAAGACAGAAAGGGGTGAAAAACTGGTCCTCCTGGGAGCAAGGACCAGTCCCACCACAGAACACACCAGATGGCCTCCTCCTTTAGAGACTGCAATTTCCCTTCCCACGTGGTTAAAGATGCCCTCCAACGCATCTCGTCCACATCCCGCACCTCCGCCCTCAGACCCCACCCCTCCAACCGTAACAAGGACAGAACGCCCCTGGTGCTCACCTTCCACCCTACCAACCTTCGCATAAACCAAATCATCTGCCGACATTTCCGCCACCTCCAAAAAGACCCCACCACCAGGGATATATTTTCCTCCCCACCCCTTGCCGCCTTCCGCAAAGACCGTTCCCTCCGTGACTACCTGGTCAGGTCCACACCCCCCTACGACCCACCCTCCCATTCTGGCACTTTCCCCTGCCACCGCAGGAACTGTAAAACCTGTGCCCACACCTCCTCCCTCACCTCTATCCAAGGCCCTAAAGGAGCCTTCCACATCCATCAAAGTTTCACCTGCACATCCACTAATATCATTTATTGTATCCGTTGCTCCCGATGTGGTCTCCTCTACATTGGGGAGACTGGGTGCCTCCTAGCAGAGCGCTTTAGGGAACATCTCCGGGACACCCGCACCAATCAACCAAACCGCCCCGTGGCCCAACATTTCAACTCCCCCTCCCACTCTGCCGAGGACCTGGAGGTCCTGGGCCTCCTTCACCGCCGCTCCCTCACCACCAGACGCCTGGAGGAAGAACGCCTCATCTTCCGCCTCGGAACACTTCAACCCCAGGGAATCAATGTGGATTTCAACAGTTTCCTCATTTCCCCTTCCCCCACCTCACCCTAGTTCTAAACTTCCAGCTCAGTAACTGTCCCCATGACTTGTCCGGACTTGTCCTACCTGCCTATCTCCTTTTTCACCTATCCTCTCCACCCTCCCCTCCCTGACCTATCACCTTCATCCCCTCCCCCACTCACCCATTGTACTCTATGCTACTCTCTCCCCACCCCCACCCTCCTCTAGCTTATCTCTCCACGCTTCAGGCTCACTGCCTTTATTCCTGATGAAGGGCTTTTGCCCGAAACGTCGATTTCGCTGCTCGTTGGGTGCTGCCTGAACTGCTGTGCTCTTCCAGCACCACTCATCCCGAATCTGGTTTCCAGCATCTGCAGCCATTGTTTTTACCTCGTTAAAATAACGTTGGGCTATCTTTTTCACAAATTTGGCTAAGACGACTTCTTGAACAACAAGGATGCTGGTGAGGGTATCCTGGTCCGTTGGGCTTACCTCGGGGTTAAATAACCATCGACTCACCAGCCTGTAGTACTCGGGAGTAAAAGGTCAGCGATGGCCTCTTCTGGTGGAGTGGTAGTGTCCCTCCTCCTGAACCGAGGGACCCGGAGTTTTAAAAAATGCAGACCTAGCGGGCCCTCTTGAAGTGCAGTGGTAGTGTCCATGCTCCTGAGAGACCCAGGTTCAATTCCCACCTGCCCCAGTCATAACATCTCTTAATTGGTTGATTAGAAAAGAACAATGGGTGGGTGGGGGGGGGGGGGGGTCCTCTTGTGTTGCAGTGGTAGTGTCCCTACCCCTGGACCCGGAGAGCTGGGTTCGAGTGGCCGGTGCAACGTCAGACTCGAAAAATAAGTTCATTAAAAAATGTACACACTACAGTATATGGGCCCACTTGTGGTGCAGTGCCCTTACCTCTTGACTGGGAGGCCCCAAGTTCACTTCCGACCTGCCCTGGAGGTGTGTAATAACGGCATCTTTGAACAGTTTGATTTGAAAAATAGGTTAAATAAAAGAAAAATAAAAGATCAGAGTGCTAATACCTTACAGTAGCATTGATGTGTGCAACTCAGGGCTGGAGGGGGTCTGTGGACAGATGAAGGGAGGGGGGCAACTGGAAGGGGGCAAAAACATATGAGAATGGACAGAAAGTGTTCCTTCCCAGTTTATTTCTGCCAGGGAGGCAGTCCCATGGTTTGAAATACAGAGTGATGCCAACAGACTGGGTTCAATTACCATATCAGTTGAGGAGAACTGTGCTTCCCCCAGGCCCATCTTTCCTCCCTCCACCTCCATCTCCATCCTACCCAGCTCCCAGATTCCGCCTGTCTCCCCTCCCTCCTCTCTGGGCCCTGATCATTCCTAGAATGGTGCATCTCTGCTCCTGCCCCAGGATGACGTGGAGATGCCGGGGTTGGACTGGGGTGGACAAAGTTAAGAGTTCGGAGCTGAAAAATGTGTTGCTGGAAAAGCGCAGCAGGTCAGGCAGCATCCAAGGAGCAGGAGAATCGACGTTTCGGGCATAAGCCCTTCTTCTCCTGCTCCTTGGATGCTGCCTGACCTGCTGCGCTTTTCCAGCACCACGTTTTTCAGCTCTGATCTCCAGCATCTGCAGTCCTCACTTTCTCAAAGTTAAAAGTCACCCAACACCAGGTTATAGTCCAACAGGTTTATTTGGAAGCACTAGCTTTCAGACCGTTGCTCCTTCACTGGTGGTAGCAGGGTCATAGGACACAGAATTTATCCCAAAAGAACCATAATGTCAAACAACTGATGCGGGTGTATTGAACAAACCTGGATTGCTTTTATGTGTTTCATCTTTCAGAATGGATTGCAGGTTTGGATACATTAATATGTGAATCCCAGGATTTCTTTCAAGTTTCCCGCGGAACACTTCAGCGGCCAGGGTCATTTGACCTTAGATCTTCGCGTGACCGTCATCCAAGGCGGAGTTTAGGATGCGTGACGACGCAGAGTGGCCGAGCAGTGTTTGGAGAGCCTCAACCGGGACCTTGGGTTCATGTCACATTACAGGTGACCACCATTGCACGACACACTCTCTCAGACGCACACATGCAGACGCTGTCATACACACACTCGCAGGCATATACTCCATCACACTCACGCACACACTCTCTCTCACACACTACCTCTCTCTCTCTCTCATTCTCTCTCTCCCTCACATGCACACACACGCACTTATAAGTCTCGCGGGTGAATTTGCATTTGCAGAGTTGTATTTGCAGATACATTACATTTTGTTCAAAAAGCACACTATCTGTAGGCAGTCAATATATTTTATAATCCAAATGACATTTTATAAGTTCTTACTTTGGAAATAGACCTAATCTGGCTCAAGATTGGAATGCCTACAGACTCTAACCTCACACTTTCAATGCGCTACAATGTCATCTTTTTTTATAAAACCTTAAACAATCTTGGAATGAAGGAAGTCCTGGGATTTACATATTAATGAGCTTAAACCTGCAACTCATTCGAAAAGATGAAAGACTTAACAGCAATGTGGGTTTGTTCAATATAGCCCAAACGTTGTATTACACTATGATCTTTTGCTAATACTTCTGTGTCCTACGATCCTGTCCTGCTAGCTACCTGATGAAGGTAACAGCGCTCCGAAAGCTCCACTGCTGCCCGTTCCAGTATCCTCTGAGAAACTGTGTGATCGGTGGATTCAGTTAGATTCCCTACAGTGGGGAAACAGGCCCTTTGGCCCAACAAGCTCACACTGACCCTCCGCAGACCGACCCACCCCTCTGACCAACACGGGCAATTTAGTGTGGTCAGTTCACCCAGTCTGCGCGTTTTTGGACTGTGGGAGGAAACCCACGCAGACACGGGGAGAACGTGCAAACCCCACACAGGCAGTCACCCCGAGGCTGGGATCGAACCCGGGTCTCTGGCGCTGTGAGGCAGCAGTGCTAACCGCCGAGCCACCCAAACCTAGCCCTAGAGTGAAGCTGGACTGAATATTCTGGCTTGTGCAGGCTGTTCCTTATACAAAGCTGCCCTGTGATAACACTGTGCTGTTGAGTCTGGGATTTGTCTCTGAATTTTTTGTTTTGTTGGGCTCTGTGCACAACAATGCTCAGGTTTTGTTCTCTCCATATGTATTTTCTTGCCCTCCTGAAGGCGGTATGAAGATTCGGTATTACCGCTCCCTGAGGGACAATACTGCAGCTGTCCCCACTGTCCAGTCATTTGCTCAACACTCAAACCCACCTCCCCACAACTCAGAATCTGCCTGGCGTGGTAGAGCGTTGTCTGCAAACCTGACACTGGCAAAAATCTTAGGATCATCAGGTCCCTGACAGAGTATGCCCCAATGAGGGAAAAGCAGCCCCTTCAGCATCTGCAGAGAGGAGGGGTTAAGGGCACTTCTACGACTCCCGTCAGCAATGAGTTTTCAACCATTACCGCCCAGGCACACTGTCCTCCATTTTGATTCTCTTTGCCACGTGCCGGTTAAATCTTGACAGTGTTTTCGGACTGTGCCGTTTGTCGTTCTGGGCAGAAGTGGGCACTGCAGATGCTGGCGGTTCGAGTCAAGATTAGAGTGGTGCCGGAAAAGCACAGCTGGTCAAGGCAGCATTCCGAGGAGCGGGAAAATCAACGCTCCGGGCAAAAGCTCTTCGTCAGGAAAGCGGTTTGTCATTCCGTCATTCCCACTCGCCCTGGGCACACGCCTTTGTCTCTTAAACAACTCCATTCCTGTTTTAAATCCATGACATCCTTGTTAAGTTGAATTCTCCCGCTCCCCCCTGCCATTTTCCAGACTTCCCCTTTTGTTCTTCCTCCCTGTCCCACCCTCCCGACTTTGGTACAAAACGTTTTTATCATCTCCTCCAAAGAAGGGTCATATTGACCTCCAAATGTCGGCCCTGTTTCTCTGTCCGTGGACGCTGCCAGACCAGCCGAGTGTCTCCAGCACTTTCTGTTTTGACTCTGTTTTATAAAGATGGTGCACTATTGGGGGTAACAAACAGCAGGCAGTTAATCTTGTTTCACTGTTCAATCAGACCACATCTGATCTGAAAACTCAATTTGTCATCCAAAGATGTTCAAGTTAGGTGGATTGGCAACGGGACGTGCAGGATTACAAGGTGGGAGGTGGGTAGGTCTCGGCGGGGGATACTCTTTGGAGGGTCGGTGAGGCCTAGATGGGCCGAATAGCCTGCTTCCACAACTTAGGGAGTCGACAACTTTTTTTCCTCTGTGTCCGTTATCAGCTTATCCCTCATCGACATTGATCATGCACCACTCAGCCCATCAGAGCCCAGACTTCGGCCCTTTCCTGAGGCTCCCCAACAACAAGGCACGCAGTCGATGCTGGTTGCTAGGTAGGGGGAGGAACGGGTTCGGAGCAAGGACTATTCAGGCAGTTTCTAAGTGAGGACGCTGCCCATTGGAAACACCTCAGGTGGACAGGACACGGTTGATGGAGGAGCACTGTGGGGCCAGTCTGTCTGTGTGTCCCAGAGTGAATGTCACTCCCGGCCCATACACAGGCACCAGGAGTCTACCCAGCCATCGCCAGTGGGATAGCAGAGTGGCAATGGGGAATGGCAGCCCAGTGAGAGAAGCCCTTGTTGAGAGTGGGTGGTGAGGGGGGAGTGGGGGGGGGGGTGGGGGGGAAGTGGAATAGAGAAACGGGCCGAAGGCATTTTCCCCAACGAGGAAGCCTCTGCTGAAGCTGCAAGGATGATGAGAGCACTCCCCCAGACCACGGCCACCACCTGCCCCATCGTCACCACCTCATCCTCAACATCACCAACACGGTCCGGCCTTACCCCCACCATCACTGAGTTTCTCCCACCCCCATCACCATCCTCCCCCACCCCTACCAGCACCACCTCCCCCCACCCCCATCACCAACACCATGTTCCCCACCCCGACCAACCCCAGCACCACCATCTACTCCACCGTCCCCACCATCACTACCCCCATCACCAACACCATGTTCCCCACCCCGACCAGACCCACCACCACCATCTACTCCACCGTCCCCACCATCACTACCCCCATCACCAACACCATGTTCCCCACCCCGACCAGACCCACCACCACCATCTACTCCACCGTCTACACCATCACTACCTCCATCACCAACACCATGTTCCCCACCCCGACCAACCCCACCACCACCATCTACTCCACCGTCCCCACCATCACTACCCCCATCACCAACACCATCATCCCCACCCCGACCAGACCCACCACCACCATCTACTCCACCGTCCCCACCATCACTACCCCCATCACCAACACCATGTTCCCCACCCCGACCAGACCCACCACCACCATCTACTCCACCGTCCCCACCATCACTACCCCCATCACCAACACAATGTTCCCCACCCCGACCAGACCCACCACCACCATCTACTCCACCGTCCCCACCATCACTACCCCCATCACCAACACCATGTTCCCCACCCCGACCAACCCCACCACCACCATCTACTCCACCGTCCCCACCATCACTACCCCCATCACCAACACCATCATCCCCACCCCGACCAGACCCACCACCACCATCTACTCCACCGTCCCCACCATCACTACCCCCATCACCAACACCATGTTCCCCACCCCGACCAGACCCACCACCACCATCTACTCCACCGTCCCCACCATCACTACCCCCATCACCAACACCATGTTCCCCACCCCGACCAGACCCACCACCACCATCTACTCCACCGTCCCCACCATCACTACCTCCATCACCAACACCATGTTCCCCACCCCGACCAGACCCACCACCACCATCTACTCCACCGTCCCCACCATCACTACCCCCATCACCAACACCATGTTCCCCACCCCGACCAGACCCACCACCACCATCTACTCCACCGTCCCCACCATCACTACCCCCATCACCAACACCATGTTCCCCACCCCGACCAGACCCACCATCACCATCTACTCCACCGTCCCCACCATCACTACCCCCATCACCAACACCATGTTCCCCACCCCGACCAGACCCACCACCACCATCTACTCCACCGTCCCCACCATCACTACCTCCATCACCAACACCACCATCCCCACCCCGACCAACCCCACCACCACCATCTACCCCACCGTCCCCAAAATCACTACCCCCATCACCAACACCATGTTCCCCACCCCGACCAACCCCACCACCACCATCTACTCCACCGTCCCCACCATCACTACCCCCATCACCAACACCATCATCCCCACCCCGACCAGACCCACCACCACCATCTACTCCACCGTCCCCACCATCACTACCCCCATCACCAACACCATGTTCCCCACCCCGACCAACCCCACCACCACCATCTACTCCACCGTCCCCACCATCACTACCTCCATCACCAACACCATGTTCCCCACCCCGACCAGACCCACCACCACCATCTACTCCACCGTCCCCACCATCACTACCCCCATCACCAACACCATGTTCCCCACCCCGACCAACCCCACCACCACCATCTACTCCACCGTCCCCACCATCACTACCCCCATCACCAACACCATGTTCCCCACCCCGACCAGACCCACCACCACCATCTACTCCACCGTCCCCACCATCACTACCTCCATCACCAACACCATGTTCCCCATCCCGACCAACCCCACCACCACCATCTACTCCACCGTCCCACCATCACTACCTCCATCACCAACACCATGTTCCCTACCCCGACCAACCCCACCACCACCATCTACTCCACCGTCCCCACCATCACTACCCCCATCACCAACACCATGTTCCCCACCCTGACCAACCCCACCACCATCTACCCCACCGTCCCCACCATCACTACCCCCATCACCAACACCATGTTCCCCACCCTGACCAACCCCACCACCATCTACTCCACCGTCCCCACCATCACTACCCCCATCACCAACACAATGTTCCCCACCCCGACCAACCCCACCACCACCATCAACTCCACCGTCCCCACCATCACTACCCCCTTCACCAACACCATGTTCCCCACCCCGACCAGACCCACCACCACCATCTACTCCACCGTCCCCACCATCACTACCCCCATCACCAACACCATGTTCCCCACCCCGACCAACCCCACCACCACCATCTACTCCACCGTCCCCACCATCACTACCCCCTTCACCAACACCATGTTCCCCACCCCGACCAACCCCACCACCACCATCTACTCCACCGTCCCCACCATCACTACCCCCATCACCAACACCATGTTCCCCACCCCGACCAACCCCACCACCACCATCTACTCCACCGTCCCCACCATCACTACCTCCATCACCAACACCATCATCCCCACCCCGACCAACCCCACCACCACCATCTACTCCACCGTCCCCACCATCACTACCCCCTTCACCAACACCATGTTCCCCACCCCGACCAACCCCACCACCACCATCTACTCCACCGTCCCCACCATCACTACCCCCATCACCAACACCATGTGCCCCACCCCGACCAACCCCACCACCACCATCTACTCCACCGTCCCCACCATCACTACCCCCGTCACCAACACCATGTTCCCCACCCCGACCAACCCCACCACCACCATCTACTCCACCGTCCCCACCATCACTACCCCCATCACCAACACCATCATCCCCACCCCGACCAACCCCACCACCATCATCTACTCCACCGTCCCCACCATCACTACCCCCATCACCAACACCATCATCCCCACCCCGACCAACCCCACCACCACCATCTACTCCACCGTCCCCACCATCACTACCCCCATCACCAACACCATGTTCCCCACACCGACCAACCCCACCACCACCATCTACTCCACCGTCCCCACCATCACTACCCCCATCACCAACACCATCATCCCCACCCCGACCAACCCCACCATCACCATCTACTCCACCGTCCCCACCATCACTACCTCCATCACCAACACCATGTTCCCCAACCCGACCAGAGCCACCACCACCATCTACTCCACCGTCCCCACCATCACTACCTCCATCACCAACACCATGTTCCCCACACCGACCAACCCCACCACCACCATCTACTCCACCGTCCCCACCATCACTACCCCCATCACCAACACCATCATCCCCACCCCGACCAACCCCACCACCATCTACTCCACCGTCCCCACCATCACTACCCCCATCACCAACACCATGTTCCCCACCCTGACCAACCCCACCACCACCATCTACTCCACCGTCTACACCATCACTACCCCCATCACCAACACCATCATCCCCACCCCGACCAACCCCACCACCACCATCTACTCCACCGTCCCCACCATCACTACCCCCATCACCAACACCATCATCCCCACCCCGACCAGACCCACCACCACCATCTACTCCACCGTCCCCACCATCACTACCCCCATCACCAACACCATGTTCCCCACCCCGACCAGACCCACCACCACCATCTACTCCACCGTCCCCACCATCACTACCTCCATCACCAACACCATGTTCCCCACCCCGACCAACCCCACCACCATCTACTCCACCGTCCCCACCATCACTACCTCCATCACCAACACCATGTTCCCCACCCCGACCAGACCCACCACCACCATCTACGCCACCGTCCCCACCATCACTACCCCCATCACGAACACCATGTTCCCCACCCTGACCAACCCCACCACCACCATCTACTCCACCGTCCCCACCATCACTACCCCCATCACCAACACCATCATCCCCACCCCGACCAGACCCACCACCACCATCTACTCCACCGTCCCCACCATCACTACCCCCATCACCAACACCATGTTCCCCACCCCGACCAGACCCACCACCACCATCTACTCCACCGTCCCCACCATCACTACCCCCATCACCAACACCATCATCCCCACCCCGACCAACCCCACCATCACCATCTACTCCACCGTCCCCACCATCACTACCTCCATCACCAACACCATGTTCCCCACCCCGACCAGACCCACCACCACCATCTACTCCACCGTCCCCACCATCACTACCTCCATCACCAACACCATGTTCCCCAACCCGACCAGAGCCACCACCACCATCTACTCCACCGTCCCCACCATCACTACCTCCATCACCAACACCATGTTCCCCACCCCGACCAACCCCACCACCACCATCTACTCCACCGTCCCCACCATCACTACCTCCACCACCAACACCATGTTTCCCAACCCCGACCAGACCCACCACCACCATCTACTCCACCGTCCCCACCATCACTACCCCCATCACCAACACCATGTTCCCCACCCCGACCAACCCCACCACCACCATCTACTCCACCGTCCCCACCATCACTACCTCCATCACCAACACCATGTTCCCCACCCCGACCAACCCCACCACCACCATCTACTCCACCGTCCCCACCATCACTACCCCCATCACAACACCATGTTCCCCACACCGACCAACCCCACCACCACCATCTACTCCACCGTCCCCACCATCACGACCCCCATCACCAACACCATATTCCCCACCCCGACCAGACCCACCACCACCATCTACTCCACCGTCCCCACCATCACTACCCCCATCACCAACACCATGTTCCCCACCCTGACCAACCCCACCACCACCATCTACTCCACCGTCCCCACCATCACTACCCCCATCACCAACACCATGTTCCCCACCCCGACCAGACCCACCACCACCATCTACTCCACCGTCCCCACCATCACTACCTCCATCACCAACACCATGTTCCCCACCCCGACCAACCCCACCACCACCATCTACTCCACCGTCCCCACCATCACTACCCCCATCACCAACACCATCATCCCCACCCCGACCAACCCCACCACCACCATCTACTCCACCGTACCCACCATCACTACCCCCATCACCAACACCATCATCCCCACCCCGACCAGACCCACCACCACCATCTACTCCACCGTCCCCACCATCACTACCTCCATCACCAACACCATGTTCCCCACCCCGACCAACCCCACCACCACCATCTACTCCACCGTCCCCACCATCACTACCTCCATCACCAACACCATCATCCCCACCCCGACCAAGCCCACCACCACCATCTACTCCACCGTCCCCACCATCACTACCCCCATCACCAACACCATGTTCCCCACCCCGACCAGACCCACCACCACCATCTACTCCACCGTCCCCACCATCACTACCCCCATCACCAACACCATGTTCCCCACCCCGACCAGACCCACCACCACCATCTACTCCACCGTCCCCACCATCACTACCCGCGTCACCAACACCATGTTCCCCACCCCGACCAACCCCACCACCACCATCTACTCCACCGTCTACACCATCACTACCCCCATCACCAACACCATGTTCCCCACCCCGACCAACCCCACCACCACCATCTACTCCACCGTCTACACCATCACTACCTCCATCACCAACACCATGTTCCCCACCACGACCAACCCCACCACCACCATCTACTCCACCGTCCCCACCATCACTACCCCCATCACCAACACCATGTTCCCCACCCCGACCAACCCCACCACCACCATCTACTCCACCGTCCCCACCATCACTACCTCCATCACCAACACCATGTTCCCCACCCCGACCAACCACACCACCACCATCTACTCCACCGTCCCCACTATCACTACCTCCATCACCAACACCATCATCCCCACCCCGACCAACCCCACCACCACCATCTACTCCACCGTCCCCACCATCACTACCCCCATCACCAACACAATGTTCCCCACCCCGACCAACCCCACCACCACCATCTACTCCACCGTCCCCACCATCACTACCCCCATCACCAACACCGTGTTCCCCACCCCGAACAGACCCACCACCACCATCTACTCCACCGTCCCCACCATCACTACCTCCATCACCAACACCATGTTCCCCACTCCGACCAACCACACCACCACCATCTACTCCACCGTCCCCACCATCACTACCTCCATCACCAACACCATGTTCCCCACCCCGACCAACCCCACCACCATCTACTCCACCGTCCCCACCATCACTACCCCCATCACCAACACCATCATCCCCACCCCGACCAGACCCACCACCACCATCTACTCCACCGTCCCCACCATCACTACCCCCATCACCAACACCATGTTCCCCACCCCGACCAGACCCACCACCACCATCTACTCCACCGTCCCCACCATCACTACCTCCATCACCAACACCATGTTCCCCACCCCGACCAACCCCACCACCACCATCTACTCCACCGTCCCCACCATCACTACCTCCATCACCAACACCATGTTCCCCACCCCGACCAGACCCACCACCATCATCTACTCCACCGTCCCCACCATCACTACCCCCATCACCAACACCATGTTCCCCACCCCGACCAGACCCACCACCACCATCTACTCCACCGTCCCCACCATCACTACCTCCATCACCAACACCATGTTCCCCACCCCGACCAACCCCACCACCACCATCTACTCCACCGTCCCCACCATCACTACCTCCATCACCAACACCATGTTCCCCACCCCGACCAACCCCACCACCACCATCTACTCCACCGTCCTCACCATCACCAACACCATGTTCCCCACCCCGACCAGACCCACCACCACCATCTACTCCACCGTCCCCACCATCACTACCCCCATCACCAACACCATGTTCCCCACCCCGACCAGACCCACCACCACCATCTACTCCACCGTCCCCACCATCACTACCTCCATCACCAACACCATGTTCCCCACCCCGACCAACCCCACCACCACCATCTACTCCACCGTCCCCACCATCACTACCTCCATCACCAACACTATGTTCCCCACCCCGACCAACCCCACCACCATCTACTCCACCGTCCCCACCATCACTACCTCCATCACCAACACCATCATCCCCACCCCGACCAACCCCACCACCACCATCTACTCCACCGTCCCCACCATCACTACCTCCATCACCAACACCATGTTCCCCACCCCGACCAACCCCACCACCACCATCTACTCCACCGTCCCCACCATCACTACCTCCATCACCAACACCATGTTCCCCACCCCGACCAACCCCACCACCACCATCTACTCCACCGTCCCCACCATCACTACCTCCATCACCAACACCATGTTCCCCACCCCGACCAGACCCACCACCATCATCTACTCCACCGTCCCCACCATCACTACCCCCATCACCAACACCATGTTCCCCACCCCGACCAGACCCACCACCACCATCTACTCCACCGTCCCCACCATCACTACCTCCATCACCAACACCATGTTCCCCACCCCGACCAACCCCACCACCACCATCTACTCCACCGTCCCCACCATCACTACCTCCATCACCAACACCATGTTCCCCACCCCGACCAGCCCCACCACCATCTACTCCACCGTCCCCACCATCACTACCTCCATCACCAACACCATGTTCCCCACCCTGACCAACCCCACCACCATCTACTCCACCGTACCCACCATCACTACCCCCATCACCAACACCATGTTCCCCACCCCTACCAGACCCACCACCACCATCTACTCCACCGTCCCCACCATCACTACCCCCATCACCAACACCATGTTCCCCACCCCGACCAGACCCACCACCATTATCTACTCCACCGTCCCCACCATCACTACCCCCATCACCAACACCATCATCCCCACCCCGACCAACCCCACCACCACCATCTACTCCACCGTCCCCACCATCACTACCTCCATCACCAACACCATGTTCCCCACCCCGACCAACCCCACCACCACCATCTACTCCACCGTCCTCACCATCACTACCTCCATCACCAACACCATGTTCCCCACCCTGACCAACCCCACCACCATCTACTCCACCGTCCTCACCATCACTACCTCCATCACCAACACCATGTTCCCCACCCCGACCAACCCCACCACCACCATCTACTCCACCGTCCTCACCATCACTACCTCCATCACCAACACCATGTTCCCCACCCCGACCAACCCCACCACCATCTACTCCACCGTCCCCACCATCACTACCTCCATCACCAACACCATGTTCCCCACCCCGACCAACCCCACCACCATCTACTCCACCGTCCCCACCATCACTACCCCCGTCACCAACACCATGTTCCCCACCCCGACCAGACCCACCACCACCATCTACTCCACCGTCCCCACCATCACTACCTCCATCACCAACACCATGTTCCCCACCCCGACCAGACCCACCACCACCATCTACTCCACCGTCCCCACCATCACTACCCCCATCACCAACACCATGTTCCCCACCCCGACCAGACCCACCACCACCATCTACTCCACCGTCCCCACCATCACTACCTCCATCACCAACACCATGTTCCCCACCCCGACCAACCCCACCACCACCATCTACTCCACCGTCCCCACCATCACTACCTCCATCACCAACACCATGTTCCCCACCCCGACCAACCCCACCACCACCATCTACTCCACCGTCCTCACCATCACTACCCCCATCACCAACACCATGTTCCCCACCCCGACCAGACCCACCACCACCATCTACTCCACCGTCCCCACCATCACTACCTCCATCACCAACACCATGTTCCCCACCCCGACCAACCCCACCACCACCATCTACTCCACCGTCCTCACCATCACTACCTCCATCACCAACACCATGTTCCCCACCCCGACCAACCCCACCACCATCATCTACTCCACCGTCCCCAACATCACTACGCCCATCACCAACACCATGTTCCCCACCCCGACCAGACCCACCACCACCATCTACTCCACCGTCCTCACCATCACTACCTCCATCACCAACACCATGTTCCCCACCCCGACCAACCCCACCACCACCATCTACTCCACCGTCCCCACCATCACTACCTCCATCACCAACACCATGTTCCCCATCCCGACCAGACCCACCACCACCATCTACTCCACCGTCCTCACGATCACTACCCCCATCACCAACACCATGTTCCCCATCCCGACCAGACCCACCACCACCATCTACTCCACCGTCCTCACGATCACTACCCCCATCACCAACACCATGTTCCCCATCCCGACCAACCCCACCACCACCATCTACTCCACCGTCCCCACCATCACTACCCCCATCACCAACACCATGTTCCCCACCCCGACCAGACCCACCACCACCATCTACTCCACCGTCCCCACCATCACTACCCCCATCACCAACACCATCATCCCCATCCCGACCAACCCCACCACCACCATCTACTCCACCGTCCCCACCATCACTACCCCCATCACCAACACCATCATCCCCATCCCGACCAGACCCACCACCATCTACTCCACCGTCCCCACCATCCCTACCCCCATCACCAACACCATCATCCCCATCCCGACCAACCCCACCACCACCATCTACTCCACCGTCCCCACCATCACTACCCCCATCACCAACACCATGTTCCCCACCCCGACCAGACCCACCACCACCATCTACTCCACCGTCTACACCATCACTACCCCCATCACCAACACCATGTTCCCCACCTCGACCAACCCCACCACCACCATCCACTCCACCGTCCCCACCATCACTACCCCCATCACCAACACCATGTTCCCCACCCCGACCAGACCCACCACCACCATCTACTCCACCGTCTACACCATCACTACCCCCATCACCAACACCATGTTCCCCATCCCGACCAGACCCACCACCACCATCTACTCCACCGTCTACACCATCACTACCTCCATCACCAACACCATGTTCCCCACCCCGACCAACCCCACCACCACCATCTACTCCACCGTCCCCACCATCACTACCTCCATCACCAACACCATGTTCCCCATCCCGACCAGACCCACCACCACCATCTACTCCACCGTCTACACCATCACTACCCCCATCACCAACACCATGTTCCCCACCCCGACCAGACCCACCACCACCATCTACTCCACCGTCCCCACCATCACTACCTCCATCACCAACACCATGTTCCCCACCCCGACCAGACCCACCACCACCATCTACTCCACCGTCCCCACCATCACTACCCCCATCACCAACACCATGTTCCCCACCCCGACCAACCCCACCACCACCATCTACTCCACCGTCCCCACCATCACTACCTCCATCACCAACACCATGTTCCCCACCCCGACCAGCCCCACCACCATCTACTCCACCGTCCCCACCATCACTACCTCCATCACCAACACCATGTTCCCCACCCCGACCAGCCCCACCACCACCATCTACTCCACCGTCCCCACCATCACTACCTCCATCACCAACACCATGTTCCCCACCCCGACCAACCCCACCACCACCATCTACTCCACCGTCTACACCATCACTACCTCCATCACCAACACCATGTTCCCCACCCCGACCAACCCCACCACCACCATCTACTCCACCGTCCCCACCATCACTACCTCCATCACCAACACCATGTTCCCCATCCCGACCAGACCCACCACCACCATCTACTCCACCGTCTACACCATCACTACCCCCATCACCAACACCATGTTCCCCACCCCGACCAGACCCACCACCACCATCTACTCCACCGTCCCCACCATCACTACCTCCATCACCAACACCATGTTCCCCACCCCGACCAGACCCACCACCACCATCTACTCCACCGTCCCCACCATCACTACCCCCATCACCAACACCATGTTCCCCACCCCGACCAACCCCACCACCACCATCTACTCCACCGTCCCCACCATCACTACCTCCATCACCAACACCATGTTCCCCACCCCGACCAGCCCCACCACCATCTACTCCACCGTCCCCACCATCACTACCTCCATCACCAACACCATGTTCCCCACCCCGACCAGCCCCACCACCACCATCTACTCCACCGTCCCCACCATCACTACCTCCATCACCAACACCATGTTCCCCACCCCGACCAACCCCACCACCACCATCTACTCCACCGTCCCCACCATCACTACCCCCATCACCAACACCATGTTCCCCACCCTGACCAACCCCACCACCACCATCTACTCCACCGTCCCCACCATCACTACCTCGTTGCAGAATAGAGGGACCATTCCAGACAGAGAGTAGAAGCCCGGCTGCCTGGCAGAAAGCAGAGAGTGGGTATGAGAGGGTCCTTCTCAGGATGGCAGCCGGTGACAAACGCCCACGACTTTTCACTCGATGCCTGTTGGAATTTTTTGAAGAGGTAACAAGTAGGTTAGACCAGGGGAAACCAGTGGATGTGGTCTATCTGGACTTTCAAAAGGCCTTTGATAAGGTGCCACACGGGAGACTGCTGAGCAAGGTGAGGGCCCATGGTGTTCGAGGTGAGCTGCTGGGATGGATTGAGGATTGGCTGTCTGACAGAAGGCAGAGAGTTGGGATAAAAGGTTCTTTTTCAGAATGGCAGCCGGTGACGAGCGGTGTCCCGCAGGGTTCAGTGCTGGGGCCACAGCTGTTCGCATTATATATTAATGATTTGGATGAGGGAACCGGGGGCATTCTAGCGAAGTTTGCCGATGATACGAAGTTAGGTGGACAGGCAGGTAGTACTGAGGAAGTGGGGAGGCTACAGAAGGATCTAGACAGGTTGGGAGAGTGGTCCAGGAAATGGCTGATGGAATTTAACGTGAGCAAGTGTGAGGTCTTGCACTTTGGCAAAAAGAATAAAAGCACAGACTACTTTCTAAATGGTGAGAAACTTAATAAAGCCAAAGCACAAAGGGATCTGGGAGTGCTAGTCGAGGATTCTCTAAAGGTAAACATGCAGGTTGAGTCTGTGATTAAGAAAGCGAATGCAATGTTGTCTCTTATCTCAAGAGGGTTGGAATATAAAAGCAGAGATGTACTACTAAGACTTTATAAAGCTCTGGTTAGGCCCCATTTGGAGTACTGTGTCCAGTTTTGGTCCCCACACCTCAGGAAGGACATACTGGCACTGGAACGTGTCCAGCGGAGATTCACACGGATGATCCCTGGAATGACAGGTCTAGCATATGAGGAACGGCTGAGGATACTGGGATTGTATTCGTTGGAGTTTAGAAGATTAAGGGGAGATCTAATAGAGACGTACAAAATAATACATGGCTTTGAAAAGGTGGATGCTAGAAAATTGTTTCTGTTAGGTGAGGAGACTAGGACCCGTGGACACAGCCTTAGAATTAGAGGGGGTCATTTCAGAACGGAAATGCGGAGACATTTCTTCAGCCAGAGAGTGGTGGGCCTGTGGAATTCATTGCCACGGAGTGCAGTGGACGCAGGGACGCTAAATGTCTTCAAGGCCGAGATTGATAGGTTCTTGTTGTCTAGAGGAATTAAGGGCTACGGGGAGAACGCTGGCAAGTGGAGCTGAAATGCGCATCAGCCATGATTGAATGGCGGAGTGGACTCGATGGGCCGAATGGCCTTACTTCCACTCCTATGTCTTAAGGTCTTATGGCCTTAAATATCAAGAAGAAGGAACTGAGGGCATTCTGGCTAAGTTTGCAAATGAAGCAAAGATAGGTTCGTGGGGCAGGTATCGTTGAGGAGGTGAGGAGGCTGCAGGGGGATTTGGACAGGTTAGCAGAGGGGGCAAAGAAGTGGCAGATGAAATGCAAAGGCAAGGTTTGAGGTCATTCACTTTTGTCAGAACAATCGAGGCACGGACTTTTTTTCTAAATGGGGAGAAAATTTCAGAAATCTGAATTACAAAGGAGCCCTCGTCCAGGTTTCTGTTCAGGTGAGTTTGTAGGTTGAGTTGGTCGTTAGGAAGGCAAATACAATGTTGTCATTCATCTCAAGAGGACTAGAATATAAAAGCGGGGATATACGTCTGAGGATCTATCAGCAATTTTGGGCCCCATACCTCAGGAAGGCTGTATTGACCCTGGGGTGGGCCAAGAGGAGGTTCACGAGAATGAATGAGGAATGTGTGAGGACCCCTGGGACTATACGCGGTGGAGTGGATTGGATTGAAACTTTCAGGATACTGACGACCTGGATAGAGTGGATGTTGGGAAGATGTTTCCAGCATCTGCAGTCTTCCTGTCTCTAAGGTGTTTCCGTTGGCAGGAGAGACGGGGGTCCGACGGCACAGCCTTCGCCCCTTTAGAACGAAGCTAAGGAGAGCGCCTTCAGCCAGAGAGTGGAACTCTGTGGAACTCATTGCCTTTGAGGGCCGTGGCGGCCAGGTCATTGAGTGTCTTTGAAACCGAGATAGATAAGTTATTGATTGTCGAGGGGATCAAAGGTTACGGGAAAATGGGGTTGAAAGCTTCTGAATAGCAAAGCAGACATGATGCGCTGAATGACTTGTGGTCTTCGGGGTTTGTGTGGTGGAGGGGGGGGGGGGGAGGGAAGGGGTTGGATGAGGCAGTAACCTGGGGCCCTCCAGCGGTGACACTGGAGGAGGCCATTGGTACTGGGTGGCGGGGTGGGGGGGACTCTCTCTGGATTAGGGCTACCACAGGACAGGAAAAGGCTCCCCTTCCCCTCCCCAGGGAAGCCTGAGGTAGGTCCCAGCAGGAGAAAGTGAGGACGGCAGATCCTGGAGATCGGAGCTGAAAAAGGTGTTGCTGGAAAAGCGCAGCAGGGTCAGGCAGCATCCAAGGAGCAGGAGAATCGACGTTTCGGGCATCAGCCCTTCTTCAGGAATGAGGAGGGTGTGTCAAGCGGGCTAAGATAAAAGGTAGGGAGGAGGGACTTGGGGGAGGGGCGTTGGGAATGTGATCGGTGGGAGGAGATTAAGTTGAGGATGATAGGAATGAGTGTGGATGGGGGGGGCGGAGAGGTCAGGAAGAAGATTGCATCCAAATTTTAAATATTTTAAATGCTGTAATTGTACCAGCCTCCACCACTTCCTCTGGCAGCACGTTCCACACACGCACCACCCTCTGTGGGAAAACATTGCCCCTCAGGTCTCTTTTAAATCTTTCCCCTCTCACCTTAAACCTATGCCCTCTAGTTCTGGATTCCCTAACCGTGGTCAAAAGACCTTGGCTATTCGCCCTGTCCACGCCCCTCATTATTTTATAAATCTCTATAAAGTCACTCCTCAGCTTCACGGATATTTTAAACATCTCCATCTGAAGTGGAGTCTCGCTGGCTGGTTGCCTCTGCGTTTGCGCAGAATCCTGCCTGATGTCCTCTCCTAAACCCGGGAATTCTGTGCCAGCCTCGCTCTCTCTCTCTCTCTCTCTCTCTCTCTATCTCTCTCCGCCGAAGCACAAATCCGGGACTTGGTCTGCCTCATTTCCACCGGATCTAGCAAGGCTCCCTTCCTAGCAACACCTCGAAGATCCCAGTGAAGGGATTTGTCTAAAGGCCGCTGCAGAAATCCCTCCCATTCCTTCCCCTTCCCCCCACCCCCCCCAAGTCAGGTCCCAGTCTGGGAAACCTCCTCGATGTCACCGCTGTAATGGTCCTGCAGATGTGACCTCCTCTCTGTGCTTTGGAAGCTTATAGATATGGAGCCCATAGTGCGCACCATACCTTTGGCTTCTCGACCAAGCGGCTGTGCACTCTTAAAACTCGCCCCTCTTTCCAATGCGAGAACCTCCACCCGAATTAGTAGTGACACCTAACTTCCTTTCTTATCTGTTTATTGGGCACATTTCATGCTTAAATATTTAGCACCCAGTCCTCTCCATTTTTAAGTCACGTTTCCCAACCATTTCACAAGCAGAGAGCCAGGCGATAGAAATGTCCACTCCTTTTGTTCGGATTCCAAGCTCTTCCCTGAGGGTAGTTCCGAATAAATCCCTGACTTTTGCAGATGGGTGACGCCACCATAACATCATCCATCCCTGAGTGGCACAGTTGTCTACGAGCCCTGTGTGCTGTCGCATAGACGGCTGGAGAATTGCAGGAGAAGGTGAGGACTGCAGATGCTGCAGAGCAGAGTCGAGAGTGTGGTGCTGGAAAAGCACAGCAGGTCAGGCAGCCCCCGAGGAGCAGGAGAATCAATGTTTCGGGCATATGCCGTTCATCAGGAATCGCAGTGAGGTTGAAAAAGTGTGTGCCTGGTATACAGGGGTGTAAGGTTCAACACTGAGAAATCCTCCAGGAGATAGAAGGTTTTTGGCTGTCTATAGTCTGGGTCCTCGACAGGTTAAACTGATTTGATCTTCACTAAACTGGGCATTTCACACCACCAGCTGTCCCCAATCCCAAAAGGACACATTCGACAAAGATTTGGGAACAATTTACAAAATATCTTGTGACGCTTGAGACCCGACTAGTATGAAGCAAAAATCACAAACTGGTGGCTATGTACACACACACACATTCACACACACACACACACACACATACATACTCTCAGACACACACACCTCATATACACACCCACAGACACGCACCCCTCCATACACACTCACTGACACACTCACCTCACAGACACACACACACCTCACCTACACACTCACAGACGCGCACACCTTACATACGCACACACAGACACGCATACCTCAAAGACACACACTCACAGACACGCACACCTCACCTATAGATACACACACCCTCATAGACACACTCACAGACACGCCCATCTCACCTATAGACACACACACCCTCATAGACACACTCACAGACACGCCCATCTCACCTATAGACACACACACCCTCATAGACACACTCACAGACACGCACACCTCACCTAAAGACACACACACCCTCACAGACACACTCACAGACACGCACACCTCACCTATAGACACACACACCCTCATAGACACACTCACAGACACGCACACCTCACCTATAGACACACACACCCTCATAGACACACTCACAGACACGCACACCTCACCTATAGACACACACACCCTCATAGACACACTCACAGACACGCACACCTCACCTATAGACACACATACCCTCACAGACACACTCACAGACACGCCCATCTCACCTATAGACACACACCCCCTCATAGACACACTCACAGACACGCACACCTCACCTAAAGACACACACACCCTCACAGACACACTCACAGACACGCACACCTCACCTATAGACACACACACCCTCATAGACACACTCACAGACACGCACACCTCACCTAAAGACACACACACCCTCACAGACACACAGACACGCACACCTCACCTATAGACACACACACCCTCATAGACACACTCACAGACACGCCCATCTCACCTATAGACACACACACCCTCATAGACACACTCACAGACACGCCCATCTCACCTATAGACACACACACCCTCATAGACACACTCACAGACACGCACACCTCACCTAAAGACACACACACCCTCACAGACACACTCACAGACACGCACACCTCACCTATAGACACACACACCCTCATAGACACACTCACAGACACGCACACCTCACCTATAGACACACACACCCTCATAGACACACTCACAGACACGCACACCTCACCTATAGACACACACACCCTCATAGACACACTCACAGACACGCACACCTCACCTATAGACACACATACCCTCACAGACACGCACACCTCACAGACAGACACCCCTCACATACACACTCACAGACACGCCCACCTCACAGACACACTCACAGACACACACCTCACAGACACACACACCTCACAGACACGCACACCTCACCTACACACTCACAGACACACACACACATCACAGACACACTGACAGACAAACGCATCTCACACAGACGCTCATCTCACACATACTCAGACACATACACGCACAGACACACACACCCAGACACAGACACACCTCTCACACACAGACACACGCACACACTGGTGCTCATTCCAACATGCTACTCTCGGTAGATGCTCAATGGCAGCAGAAGAGTTGAGAAGGCACCCTTAACCAGCTTCCTTGATGGTATTGACAAGTCTCTTTGCATATGGGGAGGTGGTGGTGTGGTGGTAATGTTACTGGACTAGTCAGCCCAAGGCTTCAGCGCATGCTGGAGGAATCCACATTGAGTAAAGTGGAATTGAATCTGGAATTGAAATCTAGTCTCAGTCATTGTTATTGGGATTGTATTATAGACCCCCTAATAGTCAGAGGGAAATTGAGAAACAAACTTGTAAGGAGATCTCAGCTATCTGTAAGAATAATAGGGTAGTTATGGTTGGGGATTTTAACTTTCCAAACATCGACTGGGACTGCCATAGTGTTAAAGGTTTAGATGGAGAGGAATTTCTTAAGTGTATACAAGAGAATTTTCTGATTCCGTATGTGGATGTACCTACGAGAGAAGGTGCAAACCTTGACCTACTCTTGGGAAATAAGGCAGGGCAGGTGACTGAGGTGTCAGTGGGGGAGGACATTGGGACCAGTGACCATAATTCTATTAGATTTAAAATAGTGTTGAAAAAGGATAGACCAGATCTAAAAGTTGAAGTTCTAAATTGGAGAAAGGCCAATTTTGACGGTATTAGGCAAGAACTTTCGAAAGTTGATTGGGGGCGGATGTTCGCAGGTAAAGGGACGGCTGGAAAATGGGAAGCCTTCAGAAATGAGATAACAAGAATCCAGAGAAAGTATATTCCCGTCAGGGTGAAAGGGAAGGCTGGTAGGTATAGGGAATGCTGGATGACTAAAGAAATTGAGGGTTTGGTTCAGAAAAAAAAGGAAGCATATGTCAGGTATAGACAGGATAGATCGAGTGAATCCTTAGAAGAATATAAAGGCAGTAGGAGTATACTTAAGAGGGAAATCAGGAGGGCAAAACGGGGACATGGGATAGTTTTGGTAAATAGAATTAAGGAGAATCCAAAGAGTTTTTACAGATACATTAAGGACAAAAGGGCAACTAGGGAGAGAATAGGGCCCCTCAAAGATCAGCAAGGCGGCCTTTGTGTGGAGCCACAGAAAATGGGGGAGATACTAAATGAATATTTTGCATCAGTATTTATTGTGGAAAAGGATATGGAAGATATAGACTGTAGGGAAATAGATGGTGACATCTTGCAAAATGTCCAGATTACAGAAGAGGAAGTGCTGGATGTCTTGAAACGGTTAAAGGTGGATAAATCCCCAGGACCTGATCAGGTATACCCGAGAACTCTGTGGGAAACTAGAGAAGTGATTGCTGGGCCTCTTGCTGAGATATTTGTATCATCGATAGTCACAGGTGAGGTGGCGGAAGACTGGAGGTTGGCAAAAGTGGTGCCACTGTTTAAGAAGGGTGGTAAAGACAAGCCAGGGAACTATAGACCGGTGAGCCTGACCTTGGCGGTGGGCAAGTTGTTGGAGGGAATCCTGAGGGACAGGACGTACATGTATTTGGAAAGGCAAGGACTGATTCGGTATAGTCAACATGGCTTTGCGCGTGGGAAATCATGTCTCACAAACTTGATTGAGTTTTTTGAAGAAGTAACAAAGAGGATTAATGAGGGCAGAGCAGTAGATGTGATCTATGTGGACTTCAGTAAGGCACTCGACAAGGTTCCCCATGGGAGACTGATTAGCAAGGTTAGATCTCATGGAGTACAGGGAGAACTAGCCATTTGGATACAGAACTGGCTCAAAGGTAGAAGACAGAGGGTGGTGGTGGAGGGTTGTTTTTCAGACTGGAGGCCTGTGACCAGTGGAGTGCCACAAGGATCGGTGCTGGGCCCTCTAATTTTTGAAATTTACATAAATTATTGGGATGCGAGCATAAGAGGTACAGTTAGTAAGTTTGCAGATGACACCAAAATTGAAGGTGTAGTGGACAACGAAGAGGGTTACCTCAGATTACAACAGGATCTGGACCAGATGGGCCAATGGGCTGAGAAGTGGCAGATGGAGTTTAATTCAGACAAATGCGAGGTGCTGCATTTTGGGAAAGCAAATCTTAGCAGGACTTATACACTTAATGGTCTGGTCCTCGGGAGTGTTGCTGAACAAAGAGACCTTACAGTGCAGGTTCATAGCTCCTAGAAAGTGGAGTCACAGGTAGACAGGATAGTGAAGAAGGCATTTGGTATGCTTTCCTTTATTGGTCAGAGTATTGAGTACAGGAGTTGGGAGGTCATGTTGCAGCTGTAAGGACATTGGTTAAGCCACTGTTGAATATTGTGTGTAATTCTGGTCTCCTTCCTATCGGAAAGATGCTGTGAAACTTGAAAGGGTTCAGAAAAGATTTACAAGGATGTTGCCAGGGTTGGAGGGTTTGAGCTTCAGGGAGAGGCTGAACAGGCTGGGGCTGTTTTCCCTGGAGCGTCGGAGGCTGAGGGGTGACCTTATAGAGGTTTACAAAATCATGAGGGGCATGGACAGGATAAATAGACAAAGTCTTTTCCCTGGGGTGGGGGAGTCCAGAACTAGAGGGCATAGGTTTAGGGTGAGGGGGGAAAGATATAAAAGGGACCTAAGGGGCAACTTTTTCAGAGGCTGGTACATGTATGGAATGAGCTGCCAGAGGAAGTGGTGGAGGCTGGTACAATTACAACATTTAAAAGGGATCTGGATGGGTGTATGAATAGGAAGGGTTTAGAGGGATACGGGCTGGGTCATGGCAGGTGGGACTAGATTGGGTTGGGATTTCTGATTGGCATGGACTGGTTGGACTGAAGGGTCTGTTCGTGCTGTAACATCTCTATGACTCTATTGCAAAGTTATTACTGATTCTCATATAATCCCACGTGGTTTGCTAAAAGAAATTTCCTTACCAAGCCTTGCCTCCATGTGACTCCAGACCTCTCTCTTAACTGCCCTCTGAAGTGGGGAAGCAAGCTGCTCGGTTCAGGGGCAGTTAGGGAGGAACAATACTGATGCCCCTTTCCCATTATCGAAGGATAATGGCTGCATCACTCCATCTGGAGGAATCGGGGTATTTCTGACTGCAAGTGGAATTTTGACAATCTTGATGAATTACAGCCAAAAAATCTATTAGACCTACCCAACTGTACATCATTGGAAATCAGGCAGTGTCTCACTTAGAGACAGCCTGGATTTGTTCTAATCTGCAGTGTCAGTTCTTCCCTCTGGCGTTCGGGCAGGGATATTATTGGCGATGTCAATACGGAAATTTATTTTAACACTAATTAAAAGTGACTCTCGCTGTCTGGCCTGAATCTGCCGAGCCTTTTCAAAACCATTTAAATTGCGCCGATTTGAAATTGTTCAGGAATCAGTTTCACTGTGAAAATGAACTGGGACTCGGAACACTCCACAGGAAGCAAGAGAGCAGCTGGTGTCTCAGGGATGCAGTTTCCGCCCCGAGGTTATATCCCCTTTGTGTTGATAGGATGTCTGTGAATGGTCGAGGTAATTCTCAGTATGTTCGTGCTAAAACCACTGACTTTGTCAGCATCCCTCGGGCTGTCCGAACCAACATGGCTGAAAAGATTGAGCAGAGTTCCTTGCACTCCCCCTGCCATTCCGCTTCCCCGCTAGTTGCCTCTAACGCTTTCTTGAATTTGGTTTCGCTTCATCCCAGGTGTCTGTTCTCATTGGCCTTTTTCCATTCCATTTGCTGTGCATTAATACAACAGGGCAGGGTCGGCCCTCCAAGAGAGAAGCAAATTGACCCTTGACCTCTTGCGCAATGCGAAAAGGTGGGATTTGACAATACATATGAAAATCTCCTGATGTTTTGGCAACGGAAGGCTTTCAATTTGAGTCTTTCAGTAACTGTCTTGGGGGCAAATGGAGCCTGATGTCTGTGCCTAGCCAGTAGAAGGCTCCTCATCGCCGACAAACAGATGTTAGATTGAAACGGAGTGATATTTTGCACTTGCGACCGAAGTTTGCTTCTCGTTTGTTGACCAATGTAATTATGATGTATTCCTTTACTCTGAATTGTATACAGAAAACAGTTGGAAACGAGAGAATGCGGGATTAAAAAAAAATTGTTCTTATCTTAGAGATTAAGCTTTAAAAAATAAACACATGCTCTGAATTTTCAGAAATGCCTTGTTTTTTTGATAATTTTTGCCTCTGATGTGGGGCTCCCGAATTGGTGAGGTGGTCCTGGCATCAGACTCAGGCTGGAGGTGACAACAATATGTTAACAACGGGGAGAGAAGCATGGTTTTGCACTCATACCCCTGCCCGTGGTCAAAAAGTGCATGGTCAGGACACTCATTACAGTTAAGGGGTTCTCCAATCACAGGGACTGGAGATCGGCCAAGTCGGCAATCACCAAACCCCACTCAGATCAGGAACGGCTGGCATTTAGCGCTCTCGGGTCTGACATCTGTAACCGAAGATTACGGGGTTCTGTTCCATGCAAAATCCTTGAGTGCAAAATCTAACCTGATATTCTCAGTTCAGGACTGACAGAGTGCCGCACTGTCAGAGGGTCAGCACTGAGGGAGTGCCACGCTGTCAGAGGGTCTGTACTGAGGGATTGCCTCATTGTCAGGGAGGCAGGACTGAGGGAGTGCCTCATTGTCAGGGGGGCAGGACTGAGGGAGTGCTGCACTGTCAGAGGGTCAGTCCTGAGGGAGTGCTGCACTGTCAGAGGGTCAGTCCTGAGGGAGTGCTGGACTGTCAGAGGGTCAGTCCTGAGGGAGTGCTGCACTGTCAGAGGGTCAGTCCTGAGGGAGTGCTGGACTGTCAGAGGGTCAGTCCTGATGGAGTGCTGCACTGTCAGAGGTTCAGTACTGAGGGAGTGCTGCACTGTCAGAGGGTCAGTGCTGAGGGAGTGCTGCACTGTCAGAGGTTCAGTACTGGGGGAGTGCTACACTGTCAGAGGGTCAGCATTGAGGGAGTGCTGCACTGTCAGAGGGTCAGTACTGAGGGAGTGCTGCACTGTCAGGGGGTCAGTACTGAGGGATTGCCTCATTATCAGGGGGTCAGTACTGAGGCAGTGCCGCACTGTCAGAGGGTCAGTACTGAGGAAGTGCTGCACTGTCAGAGGGTCAGTCCTGAGGGAGTGCTGCACTGTCAGAGGGTCAGTACTGAGGGAGTGCTGGACTGTCAGAGGGTCAATACTGAGGGAGTGCTGCACTGTCAGAGGGTCAGTACTGAGGAAGTGCTGCACTGTCAGAGGGTCAGTCCTGAGGGAGTGCTGCACTGTCAGAGGGTCAGTCCTGAGGGAGTGCTGGACTGTCAGAGGGTCAATACTGAGGGAGTGCTGCACTGTCAGAGGGTCAGTCCTGAGGGAGTGCTGCACTGTCAGAGGGTCAGTACTGAGGGAGTGCTGCACTGTCAGAGGGTCAGTGCTGAGGGAGTGCTGCACTGTCAGAGGGTCAGTACTGAGGGAGTGCTGCACTGTCAGAGGGTCAGTCCTGAGGGAGTGCTGTACCATCAGAGGGTCAGTACTGAGGGAGTGCTACACTGTCAGAGGTTCAGTACTGAGGGAGTGCTGCACTGTCAGAGGTTCAGTACTGAGGAAGTGCTACACTGTCAGAGGTTCAGTCCTGAGGGAGTGCTGCACTGTCAGACGTTCAGTACTGAGGGAGTGCTACACTGTCAGAGGGTCAGCACTGAGGGAGTGCTGCACTGTCAGAGGGTCAGTACTGAGGGAGTGCTGCACTGTCAGAGGGACAGTACTGAGGGAGTGCTGCACTGTCAGAGGTTCAGTACTGAGGGAGTGCTGCACTGTCAGAGGGTCAGTCCTGAGGGAGTGCTGCACTGTCAGAGGGTCAGTCCTGAGGGAGTGCTGGACTGTCAGAGGGTCAATACTGAGGGAGTGCTGCACTGTCAGAGGGTCAGTCCTGAGGGAGTGCTGCACTGTCAGAGGGTCAGTGCTGAGGGAGTGCTGCACTGTCAGAGGTTCAGTACTGAGGGAGTGCTGCACTGTCAGAGGGTCAGTGCTGAGGGAGTGCTGCACTGTCAGAGGTTCAGTACTGGGGGAGTGCTACACTGTCAGAGGGTCAGCACTGAGGGAGTGCTGCACTGTCAGAGGGTCAGTACTGAGGGAGTGCTGCACTGTCAGAGGGTCAGTACTGAGGGAGTGCTGCACTGTCAGAGGTTCAGTACTGGGGGAGTGCTACACTGTCAGAGTGTCAGTACTGAGGGAGTGCTGCACTGTCAGAGGGACAGTACTGAGGGAGTGCTGCACTGTCGGAGGGACAATACAGAGGGAGTGCTGCACTGTCAGAGGTTCAGTACTGAGGGAGTGCTGCACTGTCAGAGGGTCAGTACTGAGGGAGTGCTGCACTGTCAGAGGGACAGTACTGAGGGAGTGCTGCACTGTCAGAGGGTCAGTCCTGAGGGAGTGCTGCACTGTCAGAGGGTCAATCCTGAGGGAGTGCTGTACCATCAGACGGTCAGTCCTGAGGGAGTGCTGCATTGTCAGAGGTTCAGTACTGAGGGAGTGCTACACTGTCAGAGGGTCAGCACTGAGGGAGTGCTGCACTGTCAGAGGGTCAGTACTGAGGAAGTGCTGCACTGTCAGAGGGTCAGTACTGAGGGAGTGCTGCACTGTCAGAGGGACAGTACTGAGGGAGTGCTGCACTGTCAGAGGGACAGTACTGAGGGAGTGCAGCACTGTCAGAGGGTCAGTCCTGAGGGAGTGCTGTACCATCAGACGGTCAGTACTGAGGGAGTGCTGCATTGTCAGAGGTTCAGTACTGAGGGAGTGCTACACTGTCAGAGGGTCAGCACTGAGGGAGTGCTGCACTGTCAGAGGGTCAGTACTGAGGAAGTGCTGCACTGTCAGAGGGTCAGTACTGAGGGAGTGCTGCACTGTCAGAGGGACAGTACTGAGGGAGTGCTGCACTGTCGGAGGGTCAGTACTGAGGGAGTGCTGCACTGTCAGAGGGTCACTCCCGAGGGAGTGCTGTACCATCAGAGGGTCAGTACTGAGGGAGTGCTGCACTGTCAGAGGTTCAGTACTGAGGGAGTGCTACACTGTCAGAGTGTCAGCACTGAGGGAGTGCTGCACTCGCAGAGGGTCAGTACTGAGGGAGTGCTGCACTGTCAGAGGGTCAGTACTGGGGGAGTGCTACACTGTCAGAGGCTCAGTACTGAGGGAGTACTGCACTGTCAGAGGGTCAGTCCTGAGGGAGTGCTGCACTGTCAGAGGGTCAGTCCTGAGGGAGTGCTGGACTGTCAGAGGGTCAGTCCTGAGGGAGTGCTGCACTGTCAGAGGGTCAGTCCTGAGGGAGTGCGGCACTGTCAGAGGGTCAGTACTGAGGGAGTGCTGGACTGTCAGAGGGTCAGTCCTGAGGGAGTGCTGCACTGTCAGAGGTTCAGTACTGAGGGAGTGCTGCACTGTCAGAGGTTCAGTACTGGGGGAGTGCTACACTGTCAGAGGGTCAGCACTGAGGGAGTGCTGCACTGTCAGAGGGTCAGTACTGAGGGAGTGCTGCACTGTCAGAGGGTCAGTAGTGGGGGAGTGCTACACTGTCAGAGTGTCAGTACTGAGGGAGTGCTGCACTGTCAGAGGGACAGTACTGAGGGAGTGCTGCACTGTCAGAGGGACAGTACTGAGGGAGTGCTGCACTGTCAGAGGGACAGTACTGAGGGAGTGCTGCACTGTCAGAGGGACAGTACTGAGGGAGTGCTGCACTGTCAGAGGGTCAGTCCCGAGGGAGTGCTATACCATCAGAGGGTCAGTACTGAGGGAGTGCTGCACTGTCAGAGGGACAGTACTGAGGGAGTGCTGCACTGTCAGAGGTTCAGTACTGAGGAAGTGCTACACTGTCAGAGGTTCAGTCCTGAGGGAGTGCTGCACTGTCAGAGGTTCAGTACTGAGGGAGTGCTACACTGTCAGAGGGTCAGCACTGAGGGAGTGCTGCACTGTCAGAGGTTCAGTACTGAGGGAGTGCTGTCAGAGGGTCAGTACTGAGGGAGTGCTGCACTGTCAGAGGATCAGTACTGAGGGAGTGCTGCACTGTCAGAGGGTCAGTACTGAGGGAGTGCTGCACTGTCGGAGGGTCAGTACTGAGGGAGTGCTGCACTGTCAGAGGGTCACTCCCGAGGGAGTGCTGTACCATCAGAGGGTCAGTACTGAGGGAGTGCTGCACTGTCAGAGGGACAGTACTGAGGGAGTGCTGCACTGTCAGAGGTTCAGTACTGAGGAAGTGCTACACTGTCAGAGGTTCAGTACTGAGGGAGTGCTGCACTGTCAGAGGTTCAGTACTGAGGGAGTGCTGCACTGTCAGAGGGTCAGCACTGAGGGAGTGCTGCACTGTCAGAGGGACAGTACTGAGGGAGTGCTGCACTGTCAGAGGGACAGTACTGAGGGAGTGCTGCACTGTCAGAGGTTCAGTACTGAGGGAGTGCTGCACTGTCAGAGGGACAGTACTGAGGGAGTGCTGCACTGTCAGAGGGACAGTACTGAGGGAGTGCTGCACTGTCAGAGGTTCAGTACTGAGGGAGTGCTGCACTGTCAGAGGGTCAGTACTGAGGGAGTGCTGCACTGTCAGAGGTTCAGTACTGAGGGAGTGCTGCACTGTCAGAGGTTCAGTACTGAGGGAGTGCTGCACTGTCAGAGGGACAGTACTGAGGGAGTGCTGCACTGTCAGAGGGAGAGTACTAAGAGAGTGCTGCACTGTCAGAGGGTCAGTACTGAGGGAGTGCTGCACTGTCAGAGGGTCAATCCTGAGGGAGTGCTGTACCATCAGACGGTCAGTACTGAGGGTGTGCTGCACTGTCAGAGGGTCAGTACTGAGGAAGTGCTGCACTGTCAGAGGGTCAGTACTGAGGGAGTGCTGCACTGTCAGAGGGACAGTACTGAGGGAGTGCTGCACTGTCAGAGGGTCAGTCCTGAGGGAGTGCTACACTGTCAGAGGGTCAGCACTGAGGGAGTGCTGCACTGTCAGAGGTTCAGTACTGAGGGAGTGCTGCACTGTCAGAGGGTCAGCACTGAGGGAGTGCTGCACTCGCAGAGGGTCAGTACTGAGGGAGTGCTGCACTGTCAGAGGGTCAGTACTGAGGGAGTGCTGCACTGTCAGAGGGACAGTACTGAGGGAGTGCTGCACTGTCAGAGGGTCAGTCCTGAGGGAGTGCTGCACCGTCAGAGGGTCAGTACTGAGGGAGTGCTGCACTGTCAGAGGGACAGTCCTGAGGGAGTGCTGCACTGTCAGAGGTTCAGTACTGAGGGAGTGCTGCACTGTCAGAGGGTCAGTACTGAGGGAGTGCTGCACTGTCTGTGGGTCAGTACTGAGGGAGTGCTGCACTGTCAGAGGGTCAGTCCTGAGGGAGTGCTGCACCATCAGAGGGTCAGTCCTGAGGGAGTGCTGCACTGTCAGAGGGTCAGTACTGAGGGAGTGCTGCACTGTCAGAGGGTCAGTACTGAGGGAGTGCTGCACTGTCGGAGGGTCAGTACTGAGGGAGTGCTGCACTGTCAGAGGGTCAGTACTGAGGGAGTGCTGCACTGTCAGGGGGTCAGTACTGAGGGAGTGCTGCACTGTCAGAGGGTCAGTACTGAGGGAGTGCTGCACACTCGGAGATCAGTATTATAGGTGCATTCTAATCATATGGCCTCCCTTCAATTCTGACACCTGCATAATGAGTCATTGACTCAGTACTGACCTCTGAAAATAATGCACTCCCTCAGTACTGACCCCCTGACAATGTGGCACTCCCTCAGTACTGACCCCCTGACAATGTGGCACTCCCTCAGTACTGACCCCCTGACAATGTGGCACTCCCTCAGTACTGACCCCCTGACAATGTGGCACTCCCTCAGTACTGACCCCCTGACAATGTGGCACTCCCTCAGTGCTGACCCCCTGACAATGAGGCACTCCCTCAGTGCTGACCCCCTGACAATGAGGCACTCCCTCAGTACTGACCCCCTGACAATGAGGCACTCCCTCAGTGCTGACCCCCTGACAATGAGGCACTCCCTCAGTGCTGACCCCCTGACAATGTGGCACTCCCTCAGTACTGACCCCCTGACAATGAGGCACTCTCTCAGTGCTGACCCCCTGACAATGTGGCACTCCCTCAGTGCTGACCCCCTGACAATGAGGCACTCCCTCAGTACTGACCCCCTGACAATGTGGCACTCCCTCAGTCCTGACCCTCTGACAATGAGGCACTCCCTCAGTACTGACCCCCTGACAATGAGGCACTCCCTCAGTCCTGATCCTCTGACAATGAGGCACTCCCTCAGTGCTGACCCTCTGACAATGAGGCACTCCCTCAGTACTGACCCCCTGACCACGAGGCATTCCCTCAGTGCTGACCCTCTGACAATGAGGCACTCCCTCAGTACTGACCCCCTGACAATGAGGCACTCCCTCAGTGCTGACCCTCTAACAATGAGGCACTCCCTCAGTACTTACCCCCTGACCACGAGGCATTCCCTCAGTGCTGACCCCCTGACAATCAGGCACTCCCTCAGTACTGACCCCCTGACAATGTGGCACTCCCTCAGTACTGACCCTCTGATAGTGCAGCACTCCCTCAGTGCTGACCCCCTGACAATGTGGCACTCCCTCAGTACTGACCCCCTGACAATGAGGCACTCCCTCAGTGCTGACCCTCTGACAATGAGGCACTCCCTCAGTACTGACCCCCTGACCACGAGGCATTCCCTCAGTGCTGACCCTCTGACAATGAGGCACTCCCTCAGTACTGACCCCCTGACAATGAGGCACTCCCTCAGTACTGACCCCCTGACAATGAGGCACTCCCTCAGTGCTGACCCCCTGACAATGTGGCACTCCCTCAGTGCTGACCCCCTGACAATGAGGCACTTCCTCAGTGCTGACCCTCTGACAATGAGGCACTCCCTCAGTGCTGACCCCCTGACAATGAGGCACGCCCACTGTACTGACCCCCTCACAATGAGGCACTCCCTCAGTGCTGACCCCCTGACAATGAGGCACTTCCTCAGTGCTGACCCCCTGACAATGAGGCACTTCCTCAGTGCTGACCCTCTGACAATGAGGCACTCCCTCAGTGCTGACCCCCTGCCAATGAGGCACTTCCTCAGTGCTGATCCCCTGACAATGAGGCACTTCCTCAGTGCTGACCCTCTGACAATGAGGCACTCCCTCAGTGCTGACCCCCTGACAATGAGGCAATCCCTCAGTACTGACCCCCTGACAATGTGGCACTCCCTCAGTATTGACCCTCTGACAATGAGGCACTCCCTCAGTGCTGACCCCCTGACAATGAGGCACTCCCTCAGTGCTGATCCCCTGACAATGAGGCACTCCCTCAGTGCTGACCCTCTGACAATGAGGCACTCCCTCAGTGCTGACCCCCTGACAATGAGGCACTCCCTCAGTGCTGACCCCCTGACAATGAGGCACTTCCTCAGTGCTGATCCCCTGACAATGAGGCACTCCCTCAGTGCTGACCCCCTGACAATGAGGCACTTCCTCAGTGCTGACCCTCTGACAATGAGGCACTCCCTCAGTGCTGACCCCCTGACAATGTGGCACTCCCTCAGTGCTGACCCTCTGACAATGAGGCACTCCCTCAGTGCTGACCCCCTGACAATGAGGCACTCCCTCAGTACTGACCCCCTGACAATGAGGCTCTCCCTCAGTGCTGACCCCCTGACAATGAGGCACTTCCTCAGTGCTGACCCCCTGACAATGAGGCACTCCCTCAGTGCTGACCCCCTGACAATGAGGCACTCCCTCAGTGCTGACCCCCTGACAATGAGGCACTTCCTCAGTGCTGACCCTCTGACAATGAGGCACTCCCTCAGTGCTGACCCCCTGACAATGAGGCACTTCCTCAGTGCTGATCCCCTGACAATGAGGCACTCCCTCAGTGCTGACCCCCTGACAATGAGGCACTCCCTCAGTGCTGACCCCCTGACAATGAGGCACTCCCTCAGTGCTGATCCCCTGACAATGAGGCACTCCCTCAGTGCTGACCCCCTGACAATGAGGCACTTCCTCAGTGCTGACCCCCTGACAATGAGGCACTCCCTCAGTGCTGACCCCCTGACAATGAGGCACTCCCTCAGTGCTGACCCCCTGACAATGAGGCACTTCCTCAGTGCTGACCCTCTGACAATGAGGCACTCCCTCAGTGCTGCCCCCCTGACAATGAGGCACTTCCTCAGTGCTGATCCCCTGACAATGAGGCACTCCCTCAGTGCTGACCCCCTGACAATGAGGCACTCCCTCAGTGCTGACCCCCTGACAATGAGGCACTCCCTCAGTGCTGATCCCCTGACAATGAGGCACTCCCTCAGTGCTGACCCTCTGACAATGAGGCACTCCCTCAGTGCTGACCCCCTGACAATGAGGCACTCCCTCAGTACTGACTCTCTGACAATGAGGCACTCCCTCAGTGCTGACCCCCTGACAATGAGGCACTCCCTCAGTACTGACCCCCTGACAATGAGGCACTCCCTCAGTACTGACCCCCTGACAATGAGGCACTCCCTCAGTACTGACCCTCTGACCACGAGGCACTCCCTCAGTGCTGATCCCCTGATAATGAGGCACTCCCTCAGTACTGACCCCCTGACAATGAGGCACTCCCTCAGTACTGACCCTCTGACCACGAGGCACTCCCTCAGTGCTGATCCCCTGATAATGAGGCACTCCCTCAGTACTGACCCCCTGACAATGAGGCACTCCCTCAGTACTGACCCCCTGACAATGAGGCACACCCTCAGACCTGACCCTCTCATAGGCACAAGTGAGGACAGCCGATGCTGGAGATCAGTTTTGATTATAGTGGTGCTGGAAAAGCACAGCAGGTCAGGCAGTATCCGAGGGGCAGGAAGATCGATGTTTCAGGCAAAAGCCCTTCACCAGGAATCAGCTCTCCACCTTCATCATTCCTGGTGAAGGGCTTTTACTCGAAAAGTCGATTCTCCTGCTCCTCGGACGCTGCCTGACCTGTTGTGCTTCTCCAGCACCACGCTAACTATGACCCTCTCAGAGAGCTGCAGTACTTTGTCACTGACAAACTAAAGGTGTGGCAAATTCTCAATTCTGACACAATTACATTGAGGTACTGATCCAGAACGATCCTCTGGCAACAAGGGACCGCCTTAGAACTGACCCTAAAAAACTTAGCCACCTCCTCAGTATTTATCCTCTAACAAGGACGCACTCCCTTGTTCGAACCCTCTCACAGTGCTGTGCTACCCTCGCACTGTGCCTCTAATCTTCAGAGACTCCCTCAATTCTGACAGTGAGGATAAGGCATTGCCGCAGAATTGACTGTGCGAAAATAGTGCACTCCCACAGTTCTGTGCAATACCCTCTGTCCTCTAATACCTCAGATTGACCTTCCAATTATGAGGAACATACTCACATCTGATACTATTAAGATGAGACATCTGCTCAGTACTGACCCTCTGACGAATAGGCACTGCCTCAGGACTGACCCTGTCACACGGAGACACTCCCTCAGTACAGACCCTCTGACAGTGCAGCACTCCCTCAGGACTGACCCTCTGACAGTGCAGCACTCCCTCAGGACTGACCCTCTGACAGTGCAGCACTCCCTCAGGATTGACTCTCTGGCAGTGCAGCACTCCCTCAGTACTGACCCTCTGCGAGTGCAGCACTCCCTCAGCACTGACCCTCTGACAGTGCTGCACTCCCTCAGGACTGACCCTCTGACGGTGCTGCACTCCCTCAGGACTGACCCTCTGACAGTGCAGCACTCCCTCAGGACTGACCCTCTGACATTGCAGCACTCCCTCAACACTGAACCTCTGACAGTGTAGCACTCCCTCAGTACTGACCCTCTGATGGTGCAGCACTCCCTCAGTACTGAACCTCTGACAGTGTAGCACTCCCTCAGTACTGACCCTCTGACAGTGCAGCACTGCCTTAGTACTGAACCTCTGACAGTGCAGCACTCCCTCAGTACTGACCCTCTGATAGTGCAGCACTCCCTCAGCACTGACCCTCTGACAGTGCAGCACTCCCTCAGTACTGTCCCTCTGACAGTGCAGCACTCCCTCAGTACT